>NW_020220410.1:400041-549632 GCF_003070985.1 Temnothorax curvispinosus | reverse complement strand
GTTTAAAAATTAGAAAGCTATATACTTTAGAAAAAAGTAATCAGTAATTTCTTTAAACCTGATTTTTACAAAATATATGGTAAATTGCAACGCAAATTCTTATTACATTTCTTTTTTCCGAAGATTTTAGCAAATTTTACTTTTATAAATATACTTTTAATTTTAATGAAACAAATGTTTTTAATAGATAGAAAATCAATGGTCTCTTATCATAAAATTACTCAATAATTGCGTGATCTGCAAGACCGTTCGTAGAAGAAAATTAACAGTTTAATTTTTCTACGTGTTTATTTATAACAAGAATGTTTATTCGTGAAAGAGGACAAATAATTTCTCTTGCATAAAAACTGTTCAATAATACCGGGATATAAAAAGCCAGGTGTTGAAGACAATGTTTTATTAATATAATTTTTACAAATAGGTACATTTTTATTTATAATAGATGAAATCTTTTTTTGCATAAAAAGACGATAATTTCTCTGACATGAAACCATTCAATAATATAGTATGAAAAGCTTTCATAGAAGAACACCTGAGTTTTTATATTTTTGCTCGTAATAAAAAGAATCTTTTCATAGATAAAAGGACGGTGATTTTAACTGCACAAAAATTATTCATATCCGTGACACAAAAAGCCATTAATAGAAAATAAAAATAAGAACTTTCGAAAAATCCGAAGATTCGTCGTTATCGCTATAGATCTCGTATTTCCGATGGGCGAAATAAAAACGGTCGTCATGTAATTGTTAGCGGTGCTGTTGTTGCGCGTTTCACTATTATTTACGGGCGCGCAACGTGTTCGGATGCGGCGAGTAGTGAATTAAAATTTTCCCACGGCAGCGAGATGCGAAACTATTTTTTTTCATCGCGGAATTCAATAACCACCCGCTGCGAAAAACATACGTAACTACTAACTTTACCGATAACATATTTTTCTATCACTCCTGCCTGCCATCCTATTCAGTATTGTGAAAAAAATAGTTGCATGTTTTAACTATCGCGAAAAATCTCAAGTTAGAAGACAACTAAATTATTTTTGTACTCGTGCTAATTATTTACTCGTGCTGTTTTACTCGTGTTAATTAATTATTTTGTGTCGATGTTGAAATTACGATTGTAAGCCAAAAAAATAAATATTAAGGTTTTCTTCTATGAAGGCTTTTTATATTACAATGTTACTGAATGGTTTTATCTAACAATAAGAGGAACTATCGTCTTTCTATGTGCAAAAACTTCTTCTATTCCTTCTATTATAATTCTTTTTATTATAAGTGAAAATATATTTTGTGAGAATGATATTAATAAAATTCTGTATTATTATTTGTGTATAATCATATATAGCTATACATACCTACATAAAAGAATTAATGTAAAATAATTTAAACGATAATAAGGCAAAATAATTTAAATTAGCATAAAAATCAGCGTGCAAAATATAATAATGTACGGTAAAAATTTATTGGATAAATTCGATAGCATATATGTATAATAACTTAGTTTTTAGAATAAGCTTTATTTTAAAAATAATAGAATCATGTTAATGCTTTTCGCGGATGTATCTTGTGTCGATCTTTTTTTTCCAGAAAATAAGAATTTCTACATCTTACAGATATACGTTGAAGAATTCAGATATAAAACCACATATACACGATTTGTAAAAGACCTGGTTATTTCATAAAGAATTATTTTCTGTTGCGTTTCCGAGAAAATTGGGGCAATTAACATACGAATCAATAAACACAGAGATGAGAAACTTTGAAATATCTTCTAGTTTTCGTCTAAAAGTAATTTTGAAAGAGTTAATATTACATTGAGAACATAAAATATAAGTTGACTGTTTCAATTACAATTTTCCAGATCTACGAAGCTCCTGAGGACGACGCTCTTCACGGAATATTACACTCCCCAATTTCATCTCCCAATAAAGCTTCAACGAATCAAGCCCGACAGTCGTTCTACCGACGATTTCATTTTCGCTTTGACGATCATCCCGCTTTCGGCGCGGGACACACGCGACACACATCGATCATCCGTTCACGCGTGTGCGCGAGCGCGTGTGTATTTATGCGTACGGCTAATGATGGAAGAAAACGTCTTATCCACACGGGGAGAGAGAAAGACGGGCGTGCCGCACAACTCCGTGTGTACCATACCCAGTACGCCTTGTACCTTAGGTAGGGCTGAGAGAACTCGAAGAGAGAACCGCGGACTCTTGCGTTCAGTCTAACTCGGTCCTCGAACTCGGCGGTCCCGTGTGCTTGGCGTGGCAGCGTGACGGGCGTCAGTCACAGCATCCGCCGCGTGGTACTTCACCGCCGCGGTGCGCTTCCCTGACGACGCGAGATAAAGCCTCCCCCGACGCCGTTGGGCACAACAGTGGTATACACAAGATCCGCACTCCGCGCGTCATTTCGCTAAAGCGGCCCTCCACGGAGACAGATAGTCGAGCTTCTCATTTATAATCCCTCGGTGGAGGGAAAACCGCGAGGGGAAAAAACCTAAATTTTTATCACATTACGCTGTTAAATATTAAAAGATGAAATTTAAATCAATACCTTGAATTAAATAATATTTTGTTATTTTAAATTGCCATGTGTGTCGAAATTTATTTTCACATAGAACAGAGTATTATTTTAACTCTATTGGTTTAAATTTATATTGTTTCAGTTAAATTAACGATATATATCGAGCAGTGATTAAAAATGACTCAAATTGTATATAATTTGACACTACTATATGTCGTTAACTTAACTAAACCAATAGAATTAAAATAATAAATTTCGATATACATATGGCAGTTAAAAGTTAAAAAACGTTATTTAACTCAAGGTATTAGTTTGAATTGCGTCCATTAATATTTTACAGTGTTTAATATTGTAAAGTAACTTTGTAGGTAAAATGCAGAAATACGTAAATTTGCACACTAAATTTATTCCGTCATTTTCTATACTTACTCCAAAGAATAGACTTTAGAAATACGTAATACGTTAGCGGCCGTTCAACTCTATTTCACCGTTACGACGCTATAAAAAGAAATGTCCAAATTTACGTCGTGTCGAAATGACGTGGAAAAAAATCTGCGTGTAAGCATTTTTACCCAATGACTTATGTTCCCGCGTTATTTAACGGCTCGTACTCGAAATCAATAGGGAGACAAAAGGCAAATAGTAATCTAGAGGTCCAGGAAAGCGCTGGAAAGGAAATCCGGCTTCTTTTTCCACCAACTCGGGCTGATAAAGCATGAAACGGTGGGAAGGTTGAAGGATCGCCGATACGGAGATTGAAGCGAGCTGGTGTTGCGCGAGACAACAGATCCATCATCTGGAGATGAGCGGCCTGGCGGTTTGTTTGATACTCCTCTCGACGGTGCCGGGTAAGTTGCGAGATAGGTCAGAAATGCCTATTAACCGGAGATGGGAAAACCTTTAACACCTCGAGTTCTGAAGCGAATCGCGCGCTGCAGCATCTCGTGAAGATTATTGCGAGTCTGCTATTATTCTGAGAAAGCATTATGCGCGGTCGAGAGTTTAGAACACGGGGAAAATGTCGATTGGAACACGAATTTAATCATACAAAAATGAGTCAGTGTCGAATTTTGTATTCGACAAAGATCGATTTCTTAAGTTTTAGGTACATAGGTATCTGAAGAAAGAGACTGCGCGAAGGGATACATTTTTTTCAATCGACAGTTTCGAAGAAGTATATTCTTCGCTTTTAAGTGTATAAATTGTATTAACAGTTGGAAACAATGTTCTCTCTTCGCGAAGGAAACTTATTCGAGGAAACTTAAGATATTGGAGATGACTTTATTTCGCGTTCTCTCGCATAAAGATAAATTTTCGCAGCTGCCGCTCGTCGTTATTTGATTGTTATCAATTACGGTTGACCAGATGGTAAAATGGGAAACTCAATTTTCTATTAAGCGCCATCAGCAGAATCATCAAAATAAACGTATACAAATAAATAAATATATATATATATATAACGAGCACATTTGACGCAGAACGACTTTATGTCGAAAATAAAATTAATTTTATTTCTAAAAAAAGAACAAATAGATATTTAGATAACAATCAAATCTGTAATTTAAAAGAATTTTATCGATATTAGAATAAAATTTGTATTTTAACATGTTCTCCTTTCCTCTCTCTCTCTCTCTCTCTCTCTCTCTCTCTCTCTCTCTCACACACACTCTCTCTCTCACTCGGTTTCTTTAATTGAAAACGTTCGTGAAAATTATAGGTATGCCCACTCTTAATAAATATAAAAAATGCATGTACGAAAGTCAAAGTATCAATAAATCAGCAAATTATCGGACTTTGCCCGCGAGTATGTACGTTCTATACCGAAACCTTTTACCGACGAAGGACCGGTGCAGAAATTAAACTCCAGAAATAGGAACAAAAACGGTTCATGAATCGTTAAATACGCTTCTGCGTCGTGTTCAACTCGCTTTCATAAATTCGCTGTTCTTTTTCTTTGCCGCATATTGTCTGACTGTAATATACAGCCGTCGACCTTACCACAGCCGATGCCCGTATACACGGAGCAACGAATACGAACCACACGAGCCCCGCGATGTCCAACAACACACCGGCCTTCGTCCATTAATTCCTCCGGTCAGTCCGATGTCCGTTATAATAAAAGTACCGACATTTTTTTTCTCTATATTTTCTCATCTTCGATATTTTCAACGAAATTAAAATTAAAGCCAACGTTAAAATGTGAAATTAAGATTTTACGTCATCGTCGCACGCTTGACGTTTAATTAATTGAAAATCGTCACGCTCTTCTTCTCGCGTGGTGTCTTCTCGCTCAGTTTCAAAGTTGCCGGGAGTCAACTTCGAAGCTGATCGAGAAGCTGACAGACTTTTTGTCTCCTGATGTGCATTATTGTTGAACGTCGAGAGGACAGCGAAGATGCAGCGGCGGGCTCTTTAAGTATGACAGCGTTTTTGCGATCGTCTCCGTGACGCAGCTGCTAGCCAGAAGTCGCGAGGTCCACGAGGAGGACATAATCCGATTTCTTTCGACGTCGAGACATCGCCGTCGGAAACGATCCTTCCTTGCGCGTTTCGTCTCTCTATCTCTTTCTCTCTCGTCTTCATCTCGGCCGGCGACGCGGAGCGGACGCGCTCTCGCGTTCGCGTGCTTTCTTTTGTGTTTTCTCGCCGTTCTGGTGGTTCGACCCGGTCTAAATATAGAGGCGTCGCAAGGGTCTGTCCCGCTGACGGGTCAGAAGTAACTTGTCGCTATTAGCGGACGAGGGTCGAGACGAAGTCGTATAGAGGAGAAGATCGCGAGACGCTGAAACTCGGCTTCGAGGCAGGCGCGCGCACGCGGCCACAACTCCGCGGGCATGGAATTGGGACGCGGTGAAGATTTATTAAATTTTCCCGCGCGGCTTTTCCGGGACACATTACCTTGCTCCTCGGGCACGTATGTACCGCGCCGCCGTGCGCCGCGTGCGGAGCGAGCGGAGCGCGCAGACCGAAATAGGATCTGTTATTTCGGAAACCGATCGCGCGGACTTTCGGGGAAAAATAAGAGGACGCGAGGGAACTTTAATTCCCCTTCGTAATTTCATCGAAGCGAGAACAATTGCTGCCTCGGCGCTACAGTTAGGGAGAAAATTAGCTTTTAATTTGTTCAAAGAACCGGTTATTACCGCGCGATACCCTATATATGTACTATCGCTTTTCCGCATTCTTTGTCATTATTGCCAATTATTCCGCCATTTTTCCTTCAATTACGACGCGACCCTCCGCTCCGCGATCTTGGAAACCGGCACATTACTTCCGCGCGGGTCTCTCCATTATTCTTTTACATCAATTCGAAAATGATAGATAATTAGGGTAAAAAGAAAAATATACGTTCGTACTTATAGATCCTCGTCACGATCGTACGTTTTCCCGCAACGTACCCGCAATTCTCGTTTCGCCCCCCCCCCCTCCCCCCGGAATCACCATCGGCATTTCTGTCGTTTCGACTGGGTTCGCTTTCTCACGGTACATTGGCTCCTTCCATGGACCGGCTGCTCCGGGCGGACTCCATTCCCCAAATTCCGCTTCGCTGTCCCCTACTGTCATAGCAATTTCTCTCCCGCCCGACATTGACTGCACGAGCTGGCGCGGCGGGAGCTTGTGCAAGCTCGGAAGCACCCACCGTTGCCGATTGCCGTCCTTTAAGTAGAAAGGACTCACGTCGAAAGACTCCACGCGCCTCTCTTCCGTCGTTCTCCTTAAGCGCCTCTTCACTCGCGATTATCGGGCCGCCCGCCCGCGCCGTCCGCGTCGTCGCGGCGCCGAGAGACGGAAGAAAATCCTCCCGCGACACGCGACGGAAGAAATGTAAGAGCATCGAGTTTACTGGATCGCTCCGCGTAACGAGCGACGGGACGGAAGTGGAGAGCCCATTTAAAAATTCGACGCTTTTTGCGACAGTTTCATCTTTAGGAGTGTACCTTTCTTGTAGAATCTTTTCTGCAAAGAGACGGCAGTAGTCGAAACATTTAAGATAATAACGATGCTCTTCCCATGATGGCACGTTGAACTCTCGCAGAGACTCGGATCGAAAGATAGACAGTTCTATGATTATGTTATTAAGTTATGGAAAAGAGGTTGAAATATAATTATCGCAAAAATATCCCTGATGCAAGACGGTCGCATGAACGAACGTATCAATAGTTTAAGATTCTTCCCATGACACATTAAATTCTCGGAAAGACTTGGATCGAAAGATACAGTTCTATGATTATGTAATTAAATTATGGAAGAAGAAATTCAATCAAATATAATTATCTCAAAAATATCTTGCGAGACGATTGCAAAGACGAATTTATCAGTAGTTTAAGAACCAATCGATTCGTACGCAGAAAAAAAGTGTCAAATCAAAACTTATACATTCAATAACTAAATATTAACGCGTTCATATATTGTTTCGTATATACGTAACAATCTATAATCTTATAAAAATTTTAACTTTTTATTTCAACTTTTTATCTTGATCGAATTATATAAAATGACTTCATTTAAACAAGTTTTCTTTAACGCAATATAATCTCATTTCCAGATTTCCACGTTGAAACTCAAGATCTTTTCGTATCAAGAATATTCCTTTTTTCAGTGCAATAATTGCTTGACTCCCGACGAGATAACTCAGCGACGACGTCTCTTTCCTCTCGGCCCGTTCCTTATCGACGCGACAGAAGTTGATATAATTATCGGTGATTATTTTCGATTGTGGACCCTATGTTTTTTCACTCGCGGCGTCGGCGCGCCCGTTTTTTTTTTCTTCGGAATCGGGTTACGAGTCACTGGAATGCACGCGCGCACAATCCGAAAATGCTTGTGGCGCGCGATCGAATGGATAAAACGTGCCCCGCGGTAACGGGGAGAGGGCCGGGGCAAGCGGAGCAATTTGCGCGTACCCGCGGATACCCCGCAAATTGATCCAGCCGGGATTTTTATTCGAATTTTTCCTCGACCCCGGACCTATTTTTCCGCACAATTCCATGCGTCCATTACGTATGCTAATGAGTTTTGTAACTCGGGCGTGTACGCCGGCTCGGGCGCGCGCGCGCGCGTGTGCACGCCCTGTTTGCTTTAACGGAAACGTACGGGCGATATATCACCGCTGAAACTCGCGGGTAATTGCACGCGTGTCCGCGATACGTCGGTAAGTATCCCTCTCTCGAAATTCGATCTCTCGTTTCGTCTACGATTCCCCCCCGCGGCGACAACGGACGAGTGCAATCGCCGCACCGCACCGGTGTGCGCGCGGTGCGACTGTATAAATTCTTGAGAAGACCCCCGCCATTCACATACGACAATGCGACAAATAACTCGTCAGCTAGTTGGAGATGAATATTACATTTCTAACAATTTTTTATAATTTTTTGTTAATCCTTTGTGTCCGTGATGGTAGATATATATGTATCATCTATACGCTCTAAAAAATTCCGTTCAGGAATGTGTTGAAGTGATATATTAAAAAAGTTTATGTTGTGATATATTAAAAAATATTCTGTCCTCTTGAAAACTCATTTTTATTCCTGCGGAAATCGTAAAAAATTGCATGAAAAATGTAAATATATAAATACTCGGAACATGTGCTGAAAATTTATGAAGGATTTTTTCATTCATACTAAATAAGGTCTTTTCTATTATATTTATTATGTGAAATAACTTTTAATCAGCATCGTTCTTGAAAGGAGGTAACTATATATAAAGGGTTGCCTCTAAGTATACAGAAGCTCATATGAAAGTAAAATTAACAGATCGAAGGGCTTTTAAGGGTGATTATTTTTAGGCATTAATATTAAAATTTTAATATTAAAAATTGCAGGCACAATACAGTGAATGTGACAGACGTAAAAATCACTACCTTTTTCAAAACTCGATGTGTCCGTTTTTCAAAGAGATTTATAGAATGCTAATTTTGAAAATCACGCGCAATTTTTAAAATTTAATACGGTAAATCTAATATGATGGACTTTTTTGATACATTGAAATATCGTTTTTTATTTATTTTGTTTCTCATGTGAAGAATTGTTTGATAGGGATTATAACTCTCATTTTATCGATGGATTATTGGAACATTTTTATATATTTCAAACAAAAAATGATATAAAATTAATTTTTAAAATTATTTTTTATTAATGATAGAATAGTAGGTAAAAGGGAAGATTTTGAAATAACTATTTATATTATTTATTTCAGCTCATTAAAGTAGGGGATACGAGGGACTAAAGGGCACGTAATTCTTATTTTTTCTGACAATCAGTAGTAACGCGCTAATAATTTTCGCTATCCTGGTCCAAGATTCTCAATTGCCATCGATTTCGTTTCATTTGAACTCGTGTTCGTATTTGTTAAATCAAATTTGCATTTCTGATCAATGCACGATTTTATGACTTTGCAATCGAACAAACTAATGCGGTTATATATATATTATATACATATATATGCGAGTACATGTGCGAGTACACGGCGAGATGCATTTCCATATGCATGCACCAGCAACCTGGATGGATGCGTGCACTTTCGGTATACCGACGTGCACGCGTATTTCATGTTCACCCGAAGCCCTTTTACATTGTTGCCCGAACACAAATACCGAACACGAAAATGCTTTAGGCCACCATTGTTCACGGGGAGAGAGAGAGAGTCGCCAATTTATATCAGAAATCCGAACTATATACCCCGCCGCTGCGGGGTATGATAATAGCTCGAACGCCTTACGTTATTTATGGCTGTAACCGGTACGTGTGAAACGGTGTATTAATTAATTTCCGTGCTCGGCGACATTTCGCTAAATTTATCGCGTGTAGTAAAATTCGCGTCTCATCGTCGCGCGTCGCAGTTGCATATTTCCCAGGAAGAAGTTCCATTTTGCGCGAATTTTCTGAGAAATTCGCGTTTGCGACCCGTCGCGCGCAATAAAACGGTTTTTAACAATACCGACGCGAGAGAGTATTTATTGCTGTCAACAATAGTTTGTTGTTTCGATAAAGTTTTATGCGAATGCGCGCATCGCAGGAGCGATTTTATCCCATTTTATCCCACCGGCAATATTTCGTTTGTTATTTATTTTTCGACATTTCCCATATTTACACGGAATGCAATTCGATAATTAAATCATGGAAATGTATTTTGATCCTCTTCCCCTTTCCCCCTTCCTCAGAATCTCTTCAAAAATTTAATACACGTATGAAAAAGGCGCGTCGTTACCGTTTTAAATTCATCAAAAAATATGATAACATCGTTGTAAACAACATTGACGGGATATAGATTACGTATCGCGGCTCGCGTGCGCCGTAGCGTGTCGAAGATCGAAATTAGCCGTGAAATTACGGTCGGGACTCGAAGTCACAATCACGTCGAGACTTTTAGAATCGCCGATGACTCCGGGCGATTATTAAATCAGAGCTCCGTATCCGGAACTCCTTCGCGTCGCGGACCCGAGCAGCTGACTTATTTTCATTTGCCGTCCTCTCATCGTGTTCCATAAACACCGTGCGTAAATTGTGTAACGATCCAGAGCCAAGTCGGCTTCCTCTTGCCGTGACCCGACTGTCTCGCGTGTGTTTCGTCAGAGCCCCATAACTTAATGATGACTCGTAGCGTTTTCCATTGGAAAGAAAACTCACTGGCACTGGCAGCACTGAGTGCTTGAAGCGTATTTCATTGGTAGAATTAGTGAGAATGTTTCTGAAAAATTCAAAAAACTGAGACACTGTGAGTGCCAGTGAGTTTTTTCCCCAATGAAAGACGCCTTTAGTTTCTGGTACGTAATTATCTCAAAATCTCGGGTACTCGCAACTCGTGCGTTCGCGTAAAAAAGTCACGGTGCGTCTCGCCCCGCGCGTACCTACTTAGCGCGAGACACTGCCGTGTCTCTTGATTAGCTATACGGCGGGACGCAAGGAGCGAATTTCTTCGAGCATGTGATGAAAATCTCAATTTGTTCTGCATATTAATCGAAACTTGTAAGTATCTTTTAAAGTCTCGAAAGTCTCTTCAATATCTCGAAACTGCATCCCTTCGTTTTATAATACTTAACGTTGTTGTTTCAATCCCTTTATTCAGTCCCTCATTCAACGGGCACGAATAACAATTTTATTTCAAGTATTTCGAACGTTTTAGATATGCAAACACTCTCCCGGAAAGATTTTCTAGACACTTGAGACTCTCAAGAATTTCAGAAACTCCGCTTTCCGATAATATTTGAAGCAATCGGAATCTTTATACGATCGAATTGTTGGAGAAACTTTCAGGAGGAGGATTCGAACGCCCATTACTAAAAGCGTCGATCTCCTCGACCGCCTGTAATCATCGTGCCGGTTTGTTTCTCTTTTCCCCCGGCCGGTCGGTCGTCGCGATCGGAATCGATCCCGGATGATGGGAAGATTGGGGAAGGGTTGTTTATCGCTTTTCGCAGCGGCGGTATAATTTCAGGAGTAATCTCGCGTCTTTACGCAGCGCGCATGTCTCGGAAGGCGGTTATTATAATATCCCGCAAACTGCATAATATGAACCGATCGAAAGGCCGATTATCGAGGTGTCCAGATTGCAGGGATCCGAGAGAGCGGATCTGTCGGGATGTCAGCGATCACGAAGACGTGACACGTTCGCGACGCGAGGAGGCGAGCGAGAGAGACACGTCGCGTGTTTGCGGTCGCTAATATCCGTTATAATAAAGCGGCGAACGGTGCGTGCGGCACGCGAACCTGATACGCGAGTCGGTTCCCCGCGCGCGAGTTCCCCGATCGGGTCGTACTCCCGGGCTCTCGACGCTCGATCGTGTCGCGGCGCGGTCGCTGGGTCGAAGCGAGCCTTCTCTGCGGCTTTGATAAGTAATTCGATAGAACTGTGTCAGTGCCCGTCTCGCAGCGGGGAAAACTTCGTGCCGTCTTAAAAGCAGTTTCTGGAAGAGTAGACGTCGTCATCGTCGTCGTCGTTTCTGGAAAAAGTCTCTCTTCGTATATGAAATACGCGGAGAACTGTATCGTTCTCTTCCTCCCAGAGCGGGATCCGTCCCGCGGTTGACGGGCGTCGCGAAGATCGGACGTACTGATATATAGCAACTTTTCCGTACCGGAGAAAAATTGCACAATTTCTTTCCTCCCTTTTTTTAGAACTAAAATCTGGATCTTAATAAGCGTTTAGGAAATTATTATGCAAAAGCGTTCGTTGATAGAAAGAAAATAATTGTATAACGACTTTTGGTCGCGCGAGCCTAAAACTCACGTTAGGCGATATCCATAATTCGTATCTCGAATCATTAATTATTAATTAATTATTATTAATTAATATTTAGGATAGAATTCTCTATTTACAATTTGACATGCTGTACAATAGAGAAACGTTTGACAATCGCGAAATACATTTAGCACAAAAGACAATAAAATATACGACATGAAATTATAAATGGAATTCTGTCCTCTTGAAATCTGACCCGAATAATAGATTATCTGAAGCTCACTTTAGACTTCCGCTAAAGTTCTTTGAAATTTCACGTCGCGTAAAATGTACGAATAAAAAAGGAAGGAGAAACGCGAAACTATTTATCGCGGTGTAGCGACGGACATTTCTTTATAGGGCCCATCTCCCGCATAATTGCCGAAGTTTTAAAAGATATCGGGAGATTCGTGGAAAGCGCCGATAGAAAATCCATGGCATTACAAGCGTGAAACTTAGGCACGCGGTTCTCGGCGTATATAAGCGAGCCGAGAGGGGGTTGGAGGAGGGGACAGGGGAGAGAGAAGCCCTCTCCGAAGCCGCTTTTCTTCTCCGCGAGCGTCATTACTTATTCCCGCGCGTAGCGCGGAGCCTGGTGACGACAGATTTATCGGGTGAAAAATTCACGGGGAAAGGAACACGACGGCGGCGTCGCGCGCTGTCTTCGGTTTCGGACTGCCAAATGGGAAAACGTTGTTCCTGTTGCGGCGGAGATTGCCGCCGACCGAGGACGTCAGTCCGGTCGTCCGAAGGCGCGAGAAAGTGCGCGCCGCAAATAAATCGACGTGACCGATATCTCCCTCCGTCGTCGTCTGGAAGCCCATCTCCCTCGGGGGGGAGAAGGAGAAAAAAAAAGATTGCTGTTTACGGAAGCCGCGAATAATTTAGACCGGGAGGTATCCTATTCTCTTTTCTTTTCCCTTTCTTTTTTCTTTCTCTTATTTTTTTTTCGCGAACGACCATAGAAGGACGAATCGAAGGGAGGCCGCTGCCGGAGGAGAGATAGGGATCGATTTTTATGCGAGCGAATTACGAAAATTAATTACTTCTCTTCTGTGCGCCGCATCGGGCTTTTAAGCGAATCGTGGTCGATGAAATATGCAGTAAACGCGTTTATTTTTATTTACCAAAGCAAGTACCGCGATAAATACCGCAAACACGAGAGCACGCGTGCGCATTCGATTTGAAGCACGTATTTCCATACGAAATATCGCGAGAATGTATAGACGATGAATAACGAATCAATTTTAATTCCACACCAGGCGCATTAGGTGCTTTCCATTTACATCAAAACTTAGCTAATTTTCACTTGTGACGTCGTTTTATCCTTTTTGGGAATTAATGAATAATAAAGACAGAATGACATCACAAGTGAGAATTATCTGAGTTTTGATGTAAATGGAAAGCAACTATGTGTCCGAGCGTCGATATCTAAATTTCCAGCGGCGAGAAAATTTCAAAATACAAGACAAGTGCTTTGAATAAGTAAAAGGACGAGATCGAATTGTGTGTAGCGTGCGCGGTTTCCACTTTCTCTCTCTCTCTTTCGGACAGTTATATATTCCCGCACATACTTCTGTCGGACGTTAAGAGCAGCAGCTCTCCCGTCCGGTCGCGCGCTCGTATATTATTTCAGTGGCTGACTGTGCCGAATATAGGGAGCGCGCGTTTGATAAAACTTTCCCGAGGGGTGCGCGTCGAGGCGCACGTCGATTCTTTATTTAAAGTATATCCGGCGCGCGCTTCTATGCCGGAACGTCTCGATGAGCTTTTCTTCTTCCGCCCGACGTCCGCAACGATTGTGTTCGCGGAGCATGACGGTGCCGGACGGTGGATGGCCGGCGGTATCGGCCACGAGATTGGATATCGTTAAAGAGGCAGACATGTCGAATCTGCGATTTCGATCGTGACGGGGCCTTAATGGACGCGCGTGACTAACCGTCCTTTACCTCGCGCGGTGCGGCGCGGCGCGCGGTTGTCAAAGTCGTTGACACCGGAGGAGTCGAGATCATTGATCGCGCGCGTCGTTCGCATGGCACATACGCCTATAGGTACCGAGAGCTATTCGAATAAGAAAGCGGCTCTTTGCCGAAGGATGTTTCGGGAGAGGAAAGATCAATACGAGGCAGACCAATGGACATAGACGTGAATAAAAACGAAAAAAAGAAGAAAAGGGAAAGGCGCGAAAAAACGTGCGAAGTAAACGGAAGAGAGTCGAGAATCGAAACATATAAATTGCGATACGTTGCTTCGCTCCTGTGTTACGACTGACGATACCGTGTCGAGCAGGTTTCGCTTAATTTAGGACGAATTAGGGAACAAATTTCATTTTGCCGCAGCGCTCTTATATCACGTCCGTTCGCCGCGGTATTTTACTCCTTTGTCCGTGCGCGGCGTCAAAACGCTTGAGAGGTGCGAGATTACGAAATGTAAAGTCTCATTGATCCTCGACTTGGTTCAAGGACGGGCAGCGCGCTGATCTAGCGCTGTTTGGCCTCGCGTTACTCGCGTATAGCCTTTGATTTACCGATCTATGCAAATCAGAGAGGTAATCCAATAATCTCGAAGTGACTTGGAATTATTCCGCCGCCCGTTCCCATACGCGGTAACTTGGAAACTGACTCACACTCGCCGGCAGTCAATTACGTAAATTGGAGGCCCCGCGAGTTACTTTAATTAAGCGTTTAATTCTTCGCTTAATCTCGCGGAAAGCCGCGTCACGTTTTGTAACCCTTGCGAAAGTTGGCATTTCGACAGCGACTGGATCTCCGCGCGATTTAACGCGTTTGAAGATAAGAGGGGGGGAGGGCCCCCATCCAATGAGGGTCCGAGGCGAAGAATATTGCTGAATACTTCAACGTAAAACTCGGAAACGGAATTTGCGCTCTTTATTTAACGAAGTATCCGATTTACGTCGTAAAGTCGCATCTAAGCTTCTTAAAGAGGGATAAAAACGAACAATTTAATTCAATTGATTTAAATTTCAGCTCGAATCGAGAGATTCAGGTCATTCGATTAAGAATTTGTCGCTTGTTGTCGCCGTCGCTGTATCAAAAGCAAGCTTGCTCGTGGTAGGGATAAATTAATGAGAGAACTTAAATGTATATTTAAATATAAGAGAAAATTAGAGTCCTGACGCGCTACGTTGGCAGTATGTTTACATCAATTTACGATGCACTTTGTAATGGCGGGAGAGAGAGAGAGAGAGACAGACAGGTAAACCGCAAGTTGCCCGAAGTTTTACTACTGGTCATTTTATCACTACGGTCGATAGACTGTGCGAGAGGCCCGACAATGAAAGTTATGGAGGAACTGAGAGATATTTTAGAGAGACCCAGACTTTTGAAAATTTATATTTCTCTCACCGAGAATTTTTAATTTTCCCCGGAAATTTTGTTGCCGAGAATAAAACGTGGAAATTCTGTTACGTAAAGGGCAATAAAACGAAGCTCTTTATCATCCGTCTACATCTGCAAAAAATGGTATATCGCGCGAAGCTCTTTTGTAGATCATATTAGATCGCGCTTAAAAATCCTTCGTGGTGAAAAATGCCTCCGTAATTAAAAACGCGAAAATTGGAGATTTTTTTCGCGAGAAAATATAATCGGCTTGGAATTCATCGCAGACGCTAAAGTGTAGCAGTTCTCGATAGGCCCGAGGCAATCTTCCCACGCGAGCAAAACGAAAAGTCATCCGCTTTCGCGAGACGCCCCGCGCCAGGACGATTTATTTTACGCCAGCCACGTTCGTTCTCTCCGTTGACGGCCATCGCATCGCTATGCGTCCGGCGGCGGTCCGGTACGGTAAAAATTTTGCGGCGGAAACGCGCCCCGCACACCATTGCACAGACACACGCTGGACGTCGCGACGTGACCGTATATTATATTGTGGAATTATTCAATTTTAATCCCGCGCGCGTCCCACACACCGTGCTTGCGCGAGATCCCCGATGTGCTTGACACACGTCTTTTCCCCTTTCACGCGGCGGGACTTGGCTGCCGGAGTACGTGCATTGTCAGGGTGTACGGTACTTGTGCGGGCGCGATCGCATTGCGATACCGATGGTATATGTGGAACGTGAAAGAGCAAATAGAAAATTTAACTCTCGTAATCGCAGATTGTGATTTACAATATTTAACGTTTATATATAGAGGGAAAGAGATATTTATAAATGTATAAAAGCTAATATCTGTATACATTTAATCTTTAATCATATGCAAATATTAATGTATGCGCACATATTTATCTATTACGTGTACAATATACGATATAAAATTCGACGTGTTTGAGCCGATTAAATATTGTTATTGGATTTTCGGCAACGTATAGAAGGGGAGATTTAATGGCACGCCAAATTTCCGCCGATGTGCCCGGTTTCTCCATGTTTATGGGTTATTGTATGCGTTCGCGATACGGATCGTATAACGTTCAATTTTCCTCGCTTTCAGGGATAGTCGGCGCTTGTCCCGAGGTGCAGCCGCCGCAATGGGGAACCGTGAAGGAGAAAGCTCGTCAGGACGGCATTCTGCGGATCGTGTACTCGTGCGAGCCGGGCCGTAAACTCAAGGGTCACAAGATAGCGACCTGCACCGCCGACGGTTGGGACCATCCCGTCCCGAAATGCGTGCCCCGTAAGAAAAATCGCTTCCGAACCGCTTCGCAACGACGAGTCGCGACGAGAACGCGATGTTCTAAATTCCAAGCTCGAACATTCCCCGATTGAGATCAATCGGGCGTGGATCGCGCAGAATCTATTCTCATATATGATCCACATTCCACGTTGCCGCGTCGCTCTGATTCAATTGACGTTCGTCCATTCGTGGAATGTCCGTCTTCGTCGATTAACAGCGACGACTAATCGTCGTCTCGGTGATTATTCATCCGTCAACGCGAGTACGTTATTTGTACACAGACAATTGCGACATACAAACGGTATTATTGGGAAATTGTGTTTTATTTTGACTAATTTTGCGGGTTTGCCCCCCGCATTCACATCGTTTAGAACAGTTAATCGTTTATGCTGATGCAAATGGCTTAATTAACTTGCCGCTTGCGAATCGCGCGATGTTCTATTCCAGACACGTCTGCATTAAGGAAATTGTTTCGAATTATCCACGAATTGGATTCCCGGGGAATTAACGATTTGTGCATATCACGTATCCGCGCGCGATGTCTCCCGCTATGTCCATAGCTATGGCGGCATTATACTAATTTGATCGACGTAAGTCAATTATCCGCATGAAAGGGAGCTTAACTCCTCGTGCCCGGCAGCCGGCTGAAGCCTCGACGCCGCGCCGCGGTGTTCAATAGACTGACGGACAAATCCGTTTACCGCGGGACATCGTGCTGTCGAAATAAAGGGACTCACCCGGTCAAACTCACTCTTAATACCGTAACGCGCGGATCGCGGTTCTACTCTTTATGATCGACGGACGGAGATTACCGGGTATGATGATTAAACTCGCTTCCTTTTGTTGTTCACTTTGACTGCAGCGTGCGATTCGGAGATAAATTTAATCTTAATGTATCTCTGTACTGAAAGGCGTCTCTTCATCTCTTGATATAATTACATAAAATCTTTACATTTAGATAAATTAATCGAAAGCACAAATATAAAAAAGTCACGTCCTATGGAGTTAAATGCCGTCTATTTCGGCTCGATCGGATTCTATTGTGTTAATCTAAGCTCGAATCGGAACCATATTTAAAATCGCAGTTTTATATGAAACGAAGCGGGCGCGACGGGAGAGGGGAGAGAGAGATATGTCAGAAAGCCCCGAAAGTTTCGAAGAACAATTTACCCAAGACGCCCATTCCTATGATTTGTGGAAACACGACTTTACCGTGAGATTCAATTTTCACCGATGCTCAAGTTATCGGCATATCTTAAGCCGGGGGGGTTGGCATTGCTCCCGAGACTGCGAATATATAGGGTGTCTTCCATTCTTCGCGCTCCCTTTCGGGAATCGGCAGAAAACTTTTTTAATTAAAAAAACAAAGAGGAACGGGGAAGAAGGGCAGCGATCGGATTATTTATTTCGGGCATTTCAGCTTGTAACGACCGACGAGTTATTCGCGATATCAAATAATTTATTTTATCTCCTTTCGCGCGCGCGCGTATCATATATCTCTTTATGTCATTAAACCAACGAGAGATATCGAAATTAATATACTTAGCGAAGCGCTTATAAATCACGTGCTTATAAATCGCGCGCGATGCCGATCACGAATGTTTGCCCGGCCTTAATACGAACCAGAAACCAGGCGGGAACGGAATTCCCGAACGGGGGAAAATTCGCGGAGTGCAGGCGTTTCGGTGCTCCAGGAACGCGCCTCGTTCCAACGCGCGTGCTATCGGCGGCACGAGATTCGCCGACATGGCATAGCTCGCATTCGCCTCGATGGAGATAAGCCGCCAAGTCATACACCCGCCCGGACGTACACGAGCATACGTACACGTCCCTTCCCTCCCGCCCGCCCCCCCCCGCCCACACCTTCCTGTCCCCCTTTGGATCAGGGCTTTGGTCGGGATATGCCGCTGCTGGTGTGCTTGACGAGAGAGGAGCTTGCACGTGCCAGCTTGCATGCGCTTATTCAATTATTACGCGCGCGTAAATGTAAATTACTCGAAAATATCGCGAAAGATGAAGAACGAGACATTCCTGAAGAACCTAAAGAATTAGACGGTGGCAAGAAGTTGCCGTTCGAAGTCATCGAAAGATGAAAGCCCTAATTTTTTAATAGGTCGAAAATAATTACCGCGAATGTCTTTTCTCGCATCTGGGTTGAACGGAAATGGCGCAGATTTTTTTACGGAAACTAATCCTGAAGGATTTACGTGAGCAGCACGTACTCGACTGCTTTATATGCGTTACTTATGTATGATACAGAAAGGCGTGTGAAAAATTCATTATTTGATGGCAATCACATACGCGCGGTAAAAGGCGGTAAAAGATGTGTCTGTCCACGTGTTGGACTACCATACACTATATATATATATATATATCCGATGAAATTAATCCTCTGTGACGTAACGCTAACGCCGGAATATCTCTAGAAATATTTTTGCTCAGCAAAACGAATATTATATTTAAAGTCCATTCGGGGCGGGGGTGTATGAGTGACGGGAATTTAATTAAAATTCCTTTAATTATAATTGCAAAATGAATATTTTATTTGCGCTAGTACAATAAACGTACAACGCGCTAATGATCGCGCGCTGACGAACGAATATTTGCGTTTATTATTCATTAACAATATGCGGCAATTACATTATTCTATTTCGCGTAAATAGAAGATTAGCACCGATGTCACATTACGCGGTGTGTCCGCTGTGTATAGATAATACGTTGCGACGTTTCCGCAACGATCTCTATCTCGGCGATCAGCCGATCGTCCCGGACAGGAGCAAGTTACAAATCGCCAAGGACGGCCTTAAGGCGCTCGAGAGGATAGACGATTTAAAGAAGCGCAGAAAAACGAAGGAGGGTAAGAGGAGGAAAAAGAAAAGGAAGAGGCCGGCGAAATCCTCGTCGAGACTACCCACGGCAACGAGATTAAACGAAACCGTGGTGTCCCAACTGGATATCAGCTGCTTCGCGAGGAAGAGCCTCGGAAAGGGACTTATTAAGGCCCCTTTGATCGAGCATGCTCGCCCCGCCAAATACGCCAGGTTTGTATAGCCGCACAGATTGAAACAGCCAAGATTAAAAAAAAAAGAAAAAAGAAAAACTCTTAAAATGACGAAAAGATGTATCTTGGAGAGAGCTCGAGATTTTCAATTTCATTTCATTGATCCAACGTGAATCGAAGAATATTTGTTTCTCGGATAAAATTATGGGAGGTAAAGTACAGTTTGCCGATTATAATCGCGTAGATTCGCGAATCCTTAAAGAATTATGTGACCAGGCTATAGATGTAACCGCAACACATTATATCGAATCCAACTCGACGTAGAAACTACGAAAAGGTTAATACATATACTATCTGGAATAATAGGATGTGTATTGTTCCGTAGAAGGAAGAACGTACTGCCGCCGTACAATCGATACATCGTCGCGGTTTACGAGTGCGCGGATGGCCACGTCTTCGTGGATTCTACGACGGACAGGCTTTTTTGCAGCAACGGCACCTGGCTCGGACGTCGCCCGAAATGCCTGAGGGACACTCGTAAGCATAAATATAAAATATTATCATCAGCGTTAGTGATCACACATAAAATACAGCGCGCGCAGCTCGTGTGTTTACGCATTTGTTAATTAATTTAATATGATGAGTACAAGAGTCTGTTTGCTCGCGCGCGTATATGTGTGCGTGCTCGCGTTATGAAATCTATTTAATGTATTTCCCGCTACACACACAGAACTGCCGACGGATAAGATGAAACGTTGCGATCAGGGAACGGGCGAATGCGAACACGTGTGCGAGGATACGCCGAGCGGCATAAAGTGCTCCTGCTTCGACGGCTTTCGAGCTAAAGGACCGTCCTGTATCGGTAATCCATACGCGCTTACAGCTTACAGTGCCATATATACAAATTCACCGCTGCATATATTCCACATTTTTATATCTTTTGAGGAAAGCCAAACTCGCTCGCGCGCTTCCCCCTTCCTCCCGCCCCCTTCCCTCTTTCTCTCTTTCCCGCTCACTCGACACGCGATATTTCTGCCGATATTCTCCCACGAAATTCGCGTACCGTCTTCGTATTGACTACACCGTATCGATTTGTTGTATTCGCTGTTTTCGACGTTTCCCTTCTCGGCATGTCAGTTTTTCGTTCTATCGCGCGCTTTATATTTTTAAATTTCCCCGAGAACACACCTGAATAATGCACGCGTCGTCGCCGCGGGATGCTCGCGCGAGGTGAAAATAATTTTAGCCAAGGGGGGGAACGTATATGTGCGATCAGCAATTTTAGCGCTCTCGGAAAAAAAAACGCGTATAACGTAAACCATCGCCGTCTTAATGACGGGATTATCGGGTTTTTCGCGCGCGTATCGGACTGATTTAAGAGTCAGATTGCGCATAGACTGTTGCGCGCGATATCGAATTTTAAAAGCTCGTCATCGACTCGGACATTTGTCCGCGCCGCGTTCATCGGTCTTCTATTTTTTCGCTTCCTCCATATACGCAACATGTAATACGCAACATGTTTGCAGATCGTATCGCGTTTGTAGCCCCGATGATTGCCCGATCAGCGTGTAACGTAGCCCGAGTGTTACAACACGCGATGTGTTCCAGCGCGTGTCGATAATACGCGATCGTTTTGCCATTGAATCTCTCACTCTAGCTGCGACTCGCGATAAAATGCTAACAAAAACCGATGTAACGATTGTAGACAAGCATTAAAAAAATAAAAAAAATTCCAATCTTCCTTTCCAGCAGAACGCGCAAATTAATTATCCAGTTTAGCAGCTTCGTTATTTACGCTAAAATTTCATCAATTTTTACTCTTCACAAAAAAGAAGAAGAAGAAGAAGAAACAAAAGTTATAATAATGCTGAAAAATTTAATTACGCTGTTTTTAAGTGATGTGTAAAATTACCAAGTGTTTAAAATTCGATTTTCTTTTCCCTCCCCGATATCCGACCACCAGACATCGACGAGTGTGCGGAAGGAATTGCGAAATGCAGCGATATTTGCCGGAACGAACCCGGCTCGTACTCTTGCGAGTGTCATCGTGGTTTTCAGCTGGGAACCGACGGTCGCTCTTGCCAAGGTTAGTCATATAGGAAGAAAAGATATATATCTTCGGCAAATATTTACTAACTCGTCGTTCCCCTCTGTGTCAGCGTATATCTGGTATATTTCCACTTACATTCGCACCTAACCAGAAATTTGTCGTAGCTTCGAAGGGCAATTTATTTCGGCGCTCTTCCATTTGATTTATTGTTTAACAAACTTGTGAGAGACACTTGTCGAGAGGAAAAATTCTCTGTACGGCACGTACGTATATATCGTTCCAGACGTCAACGAATGCCTCTCGAACAACGGACACGGGCCTTGCCAAGGCACTTGTCGCAATCTCGAAGGTACCTACGAGTGCAGTTGCGCGGATATCCCCGGGTACAAATTAGCTGCCGACAATCACACGTGCGAGGACGTCGACGAGTGCGCGCTGAACAACGCGAACTGTTCTCACCTGTGCTTAAACACCCCCGGGAGCGTCTTCTGCCTCTGCCCGGACGGTTTTTACCTGACGAACGATTGGAAGACCTGTCAGGGTATAATAAAGTGCTCGTCTCACGTTCGTTTGTTTTCGATCGATCGCTCTTAATTTCTATTGTCAATTTTGTAATGAATTATTGAGGTGTTTACTTAAATGTTTAATTGTATTCTATCTTCTTCTAATTAGATTGTATTCAATCTTTTTCTGATTAGGTAATTTCGTTGTCATAATTTAGAGAGATCGATCGATTTTACAATATTTTACTCTATCTAGAACCTTTTCTCCCATTCTATTAAAGTTTATTACGTAGTTCATTTATTTTACGAAAACGAACTTTATTAATCTGACTTGTGTTTTTACTTCTGCATAAATGAATATTATGAAGCTATAAAATCTCTTAAATATCGTTTTTCTTCAGATGTTAATGAATGCGAGGCGACACCGAAGTTATGTGCGGAGAATACCGAGTGCGAGAACACAGTGGGATCGTACAAGTGCATAAGTAGGATACATCCACACGTGGTAACGAAGATCCTTCGAGATGAGGACTACGATGATGAAAATAAAGACGATGACGACGATGACGACGAGGACGAGGACAGTGACAGCGATGACTACGGAGGAGAGATTACCGAAGTTCCGCGGAGTTCTAAGTGCGAGGTCGGCTTCAAGAAAAACGAAAATTTGGACTGCGTTGGTAAGTGTACTTGACAAGATAAATTTCTTATCAATAACAATTATTATATAATAATATTTCGATAGCCAGTTGAAATGAGATGTCTAAACGTCTACATTACAATTTCAACTAAAGATATTAAAACGTCTTATTTTATAACTTTCTGTTTTTTAATTCATTATATATATATATATTTTTTTTTTTTTAATTTCTTAAGTCTTTTCCGTAAAAAAATAAAGCTGATAAAATAAAATTTCCGTTCAAACGAGATTTGGCTGACATTAATTAATCGAGAGAGAGGATTCTATCGTTAATTTCAGAAAGCAAGATCACAGTATTTTATTTTTGACGCAAGCTCATCCTGCTGACATTCTTTTCCAGATATAAACGAGTGCATCGAGAGTGAATCGCACGGCTGCCAGCACGAGTGCGTGAACGAGCCGGGCGGCTACCGTTGCGCCTGTCGAGCTGGTTACGAGCTCGAGGAGGACGGCGCGAGGTGCAAAGACGTGGATGAATGCGACGTACTATCCCGGCCGTGCTCGCACATCTGTCACAACACCATTGGCGCGTACGCGTGCGAGTGTCCTTCGGGGTTCACGTTGACTGACGACAACGCGACCTGCGTCGAGGAGCTCAGGAGCTGCGCCAGCCTGACGAAGCCCTGTTCTCACGGCTGCGAGGACACCGCGGAGGGACCACGATGCGTCTGCCCGACCGGATACGAACTGTTGGACGATCGCGCGACCTGCACGGACGTCGACGAGTGCGGCAGGGACGATCACGGCTGTCAGCACCGGTGCGCGAATCTGCACGGCGGTTACGAGTGCGCCTGTCACCCAGGATTCGTCCTGGACACCGACGGCAGATCCTGCATCGACGTGGACGAGTGCGCGGAGAATCGACACGATTGCTCGCACGCCTGCAAGAATTTTCCCGGAGGATACGGATGCGTCTGCCCGAAGGGATACCGGGTCCTGCAGGACGCGCGCACGTGCGCCGACGTGGATGAATGCGCGGAAGGATCGCACGAGTGCTCGCACGAATGCCACAACGAGGAGGGCGATTACAAATGTGGGTGTCCTGGCGACATGTCCTTGGACGACACCGGCAGGAATTGCGTTCTCGCCGACCCGTGCGAAAACGCGAATTGCAGTCACTTCTGCGAAAAAGAGCGCGACACTTACAGGTGCGTCTGCCGAGAAGGATACATCTTGCAGAAGGACGAAAAGACCTGCTTAGATATGGATGAGTGTTTCGAAGACGAGCACGATTGTTCGCACGAATGCATCAACACTCTCGGAAGTTACAAATGTGCTTGTCCGCACGGTATGAGACTTCTCGAGGACAGTCTCACCTGCGGGGACCCGGTATGCCCGCAAGGACTTCGACAGGACGAGCGCGGTCAGTGCCGGGACATCGACGAGTGTCTCGAAGGCGAACACGAGTGCTCGCATTTATGCTACAACGCGTACGCGTCTTACCGTTGCTCGTGTCCCGTCGGCTGGATCCTGAAGGACGACGGTTTCACTTGCGTGAGGCACGATCCTTGCTCCAATTCCTCGTGCTCACACTCATGCGTTCCGTCAGACTCGGGTTATAGATGCGAGTGTCCTCCGGGTTACCTTCTGGACGGGGATACGTGTAAGGACAAAGACGAATGCGAGGACAAGGCGACGAACGGTTGCAGTCACGATTGCAGAAATCACGAGGGTTCCTACTCGTGCTCCTGTCCAGCGGGATTGGAGCTTGGAAAGGATAATCGCACGTGCGTGGACATCCCGGACGAATGTGCGAAATCTCAAGAAAATAATAACTGCACTTGTCCCGCGGGATATACTTATTCACACGGAGAGCATATTTGCAAGGACATTGACGAGTGCCGGGACGAGCACAATTGTACTCACGACTGTATCAACACTGACGGCTCTTACTACTGCGAGTGTCCTGTCGGATGGCGGTTGCGGGAAGATTTCAGGACCTGCCAGGAGCTGCCGGACGATCCTTGCGCCAAGAATCACGGTTGTTCACATACGTGCGAAGAGGACGATGGCCGCGTCCGTTGCGGTTGTCCGGAAGGATATGAGCTACAAGACGACGGGATGACCTGCCAGGACATTGACGAGTGTTTGTCCGAGGAGGCCGATTGCTCTCACGAGTGCCTGAACACAAACGGCGCCTTTAACTGCACCTGTCCCAAAGGATACGAGTTGCGGGACGACGGCAGGACTTGCGAGGACGTGGACGAATGCGTTGTCCTGGACAATCCTTGCTCGCACAGCTGCATAAACCATAATGGTTCTTACGAGTGCTCATGTCCTGCGGGATATCGAGTCGGTGAGGATGGCAGGACCTGCGAGGACGTCAACGAGTGCATCCAGGACAACGGAGGGTGCTCGCACCTTTGCGCGAACACGGAAGGTGGTATCGAGTGCGCGTGTCCCGAGAACTACGAGCTGCTGAAGGATGACGGCAAGACGTGCGTAGAGATAAACGCGTGTTCCATCGATAACGGGGGATGCTCACATTTCTGTCATCACGAGGACGACCGGTTATCCTGCTCCTGCCCGCTCGGAATGGTCCTGTCCGAGGATGAAACAACGTGCACGTACGAGAACGATTGTCTGCAGGACAACGGCGGCTGTTCCCATTTGTGTTACCACGAAGAGGGAAACGTGACCTGCGCCTGTCCACCCGGTATGATCCTAGCGGAGGATCAGAGGCTTTGCGTGCAGGAAGACGGATGTGCGATCGAGAATGGCGGCTGTTCTCACTTCTGCCACGATCGCGATGGTAACGTGACGTGTTCGTGTCCCGTGGGAATGTCCTTGTCGCAGGATGACGACACTCTTTGCGTTCACGAGAACCGATGCAACGGCCAATGTTCGGATGCCTGCGTCTTCGCGGACGGTTCAGACGTCTGCGAGTGTCCCGAGGGTTACCGTCTCTCGTCGCGGGACAATGCTACCTGCGTGGACGTCGACGAGTGCCTGGAGTTGCAAGACAACTGCACCCATCAGTGCCTGAACACCCCCGGCGGCTTCAACTGCAGCTGCAACGCCGGCTTCTCGCGGAATCCTCAAGATCCGGCCCTGTGCGACGACATCGACGAGTGCGAAATCGAAAACGCAGGATGCTCGCACTCCTGCGTGAACCTCGTGGGCACTTTCAGATGTCAGTGTCCAACGGAATACGCTCTAGAGCGGAACAACAAGACCTGCATTTTGATAGACGGCTGCAAGAACGACAACGGGAACTGTTCCCATCACTGTCACCCGGTAGATGGTCCTGACGGGATTCCGGGCACCCGTTGCTCCTGCCCGCTCGGCTTCCGGCTGAGGCGCGATCTCAAGACCTGCGAGGACATCAACGAGTGCGAGGAGTTTGAGAATGACGTGGACTCCGGCTGTTCTCACACCTGCGTGAACACCGAGGGCGGTTATCACTGCGAGTGCCCGGCCGGCTACGTTCTGATGCCGGACAACCGGAAGAACTGCGTGGACGTGAACGAGTGCCTGACCAGCGGCCACAATTGCACTCACGACTGCGTGAATCTGCTAGGCAGCTACGTGTGCACCTGCTATAAAGGTCATTACCTGCACACCGACAATTCCACCTGTTTGGACATTGACGAGTGTCTCGAGCAAATTGGCGAGTGCTCGCACAGTTGCACCAACACCATCGGTGGCCACTTCTGTTCCTGCCCGACGGGCTACGAGCTGTCGCAGGACGAGAAGACCTGCGTCGACATCGACGAGTGCGCGAGCGACAACGGTGATTGCGACCACAGGTGCGTCAACACCGTGGGCTCCTTCCGCTGCGAGTGTCCACCTGATCACGAGTCGTGGAACGGGTCCTGTCGACCGTCCGATCCCTGCCGGGACCGTAACGGCGGCTGCGAGCAGGTCTGTGTCGCGGAAAATGGTACTGCGGCATGCTCGTGCGAGAAAGGCTTCCGGAGGGACGAGGTCGACGGTTTCAGGTGTCGCGATATCGACGAGTGCGAGGAACAACACGGCTGCGATCACATTTGCGTCAACAATCCCGGATCGTACGAATGCAGATGTAAGGAGGGATTCCGAATGGAGAATTCTACTTGTGTAGGTAAGTGATATAACTGCTAGCAAATATATCCGAATACCGAATATATATTTATTTTAACTCTCACGATACATATTCTCGGCATCCTTAACTAAGTGATCGATTTATTCACTAATTATGACTATACCGAGATAATAAAACAGACATTCCAGCTATTATTTGTAAAAAACGTTAATAAATAGGCGGTTTTTTGAGCATTTTTATTGGCACCCAAATATACATAATAAACAAAAATACAGCGAAAAAATGTTTACTTATATATTTGTCGAAGAGCTTCTGACGTGCATATTGGTCGCTCGCAACTTTGCTTCTTCACTGCTTGAAGTATGACTTAAATTTTACGTTGCTTCGTTTATACTCCGATACTCCCATCATCTTAAAACTTCTTTTTAGAGCAGAGAGCCATTCGCATCTCACTAAAAGGATCTTTTAGAGCTGCGAAACGTTTGAAATGATGATATGGTGCAAGAATGAACCATGTATATCTACCATTTAAGGATTAATCATCGTTACTGAATATTAAATCACGTACAAATAAATCTCTATCTCCTTTTGATGAGTTTGTTTTTTTCTTAAAAAAGAAAAAAAGAAAAACATGCATGGAGCGGATTGCGCCGCATAATATAGCAATAAACGCAATTAAGGGACAATCTCGTATCACTTTTGCAATACGTTTATGAATTGTTGTTTCAATTCATTTTATTATCGCGAGAGGAGATAGTATCGTCACCTCTGGAAAATCCGGGGGATAACTCGCGGTTCCCAGTTACACGGTTTCGCCCTTTCCACCCTCGGCCCTTACTTGTGTTCCAGTTTCGAAGCTCCGCTGCAAAGTTAGACTCGCTTAGCTCGAGCGGAAGTTTCTCGCGCGCGGAGCGCGACCGTGTGTTTGAGCGTGTGTTTCGTTTTTTTTTCCTTCTTTTCCTTCCCTTTTTATTTCTTTATTTTTTAGACGTCGACGAATGCGCAGCCGGTATTTGCAAGGGCAACAAATGCACCAACGTGCCGGGCGGCTATCGCTGCGGGTGCGAGGCGGGATATCGATTCCACGGTGATACCTGTGTAGGTTCGTGTGCAAAAGGCGGAAAACGTGTGCATGCTCTTGTGAAGAAAAAAAAAACGATGTCGCTTAATCGTAAACTGAAACTGAGTTTGCTTTTGCCCCAGACGTCGACGAATGCGCGGAGGGGGAGGCGCCCTGCAGCGAGGGATGCGTCAATATGCCCGGCTCGTACTACTGCACGTGCCCCACCGGATTTCGGCTGCAGGGGGACGAATGCGTAGGCAAGTTTTGAGGCGCGCAATCGCCTCAAATAAAACGGTGTTGTATGAAATATATATTAGTATATATATTTTATACACATTATTGTATGTACAGCTAACCGTCGAATAACGATTAATTGAAAACCGCGTGTTATTCGAGACTTAGGATTCACACAATTTTAGCGATCACATTCCGCGCTATTGAAAACTGTGCAATTCAAGACTGATCCATATAAAATTGGACATTTGATTCCAAGAGATTCCAAAAAAAAAAACAACTTTTAAAACGTGGAATTGTCACAGTTTTTTACCATGCTATTCGAGACTCCGTGCAATTCAAGTATCGTGTTATTCGAGGGGGGTTACCCATATATATAAAACATAAAAATCAAGTCTGATTGCGAGTTTTGATATATTTATATTTCTATCACGCGAGTTATTGTGTCACAATCCCTCATCAACAATCATATGTTACATATTGCATGATCGTGCGTGCACATATTTTGCGCACGTAGTCTTACAATATTAATCTGAAAAATTCAATATACGGCCAGATATCGACGAATGCGAGTGGCGTCGCGGCAGATGCGATCAGGAGTGCGTCAACACGGTAGGGTCGTTCGTTTGCGCCTGTCGTGCCGGATACACGTTAATTTCGAGGTAAGACCCTAAGTATATACAGCGGGTAGAGAGTGGAAACCGGGGATCACGCGATTCCCCGCTCCTCATGTATGGGATTGCATAAGCAGGAGTCAGTGTCAAGACGTGAACGAGTGTCTAAACCGGAACGGCGGCTGCACCGGCGAGTGCGTCAACACCGCCGGAAGTTACTATTGCGCCTGCAGTAAGGACATGGTGTTGGCGCCCGACGAGAGAACTTGCGTCTCGCCGACGACGACATCGGGATGTCGCGCCATGGAGCCACCCCTACATGCAGAGGTACGGGGAACTGTCGCGCGAATATCGGCTAGTCACGTTAGATGGATCGAGTCGATATACAATCGAAATATATTCTAAAATATCTTTCAAAAGAGATACACTACGTGCGCCATACATTTCGAATACGTATCTCTTCCACTTTGCATTTTACACGCCAAGTTAAAATGTTCAAAAAAATTCTGAAAAATTCCGAGTTGTAAAGCCAGCTGAAAAAAAGTAGAGAATTTAGAAGTGTTCAGAACAACCGGCGGAAATTAAAGCGAAGCTGCGGGATTTTAAAATGAGATCAAGATAAAACAAGAACAGACACGGAGTAGTCAGAAGTTAAAAAAATGTTTATAATAACGTAATTTATTGTTACACTGTAATACATTATTTAGTGATACGAATATGTGAGCTTTGCTCTCTCAACTATATTATTCATCCCGCGTTCTTCCCATGTCTAATCGTGCAGGTCAGATGTCCGGGTCACCCTTCCGGCGCATCCGTCTACCCGCAGGGGGCCAAGTGTCATGTCCGATGTCGCAGAGGTTTCCGGCTGGAGGGGGCGCACACGAGACACTGCGTTAGCGACGGCCACTGGAACGGGGAGCAGCCTATATGTCTGCGCGAAGTCGCGACAGACCCTCTTTACAACCCAAGTATAAACTCAGTTCCACCAGTACACGTCCCCCGCGGCAGCCAAGAAAAACGCTGCAGGCGCGTTCGTAACTTTCGCCGAGAAATTAATCAAAATGTTTATCCGATAAAATTTTTAACGAGCTGACTGTTGCATCGGCGGACGCTTTAGCACGAACTGCTGCACGCTCATTTCATCGTCGCGTAATTATTTTCGACGAGAATTTTTTTCCGCGTTGGAGTATAATTTTTTTCTAGCCGCTTTACTGTTTTTGAGACGCGTCCGCGGTATTTTTTTTTTTTTGTTCGGGGATCTACGCGTCGCTCTTTTCAGAGAAGCGTTTTGAAGCGGCGAGCGCCTACATTGCACAAGTAGAGCTTCCATTGAGTTTTTCCTCGATTTTCGAAACATTATTCTTTCCAACGAGCCGGCGTTCGGTCGCGCGCGATCGAACGTAAAATATCGCCGGAGAATCGGGCAAATAACTTAACGACGGAAATTTTCTCGGACGCGCTAAATTAGTCATGCCGCTCGGAGAGAGAGAGAGAGCAGCTTTTAATAATACAAAGTTCCTGTGTGTAGAGGCTTGCCTGCTAACGAGATCATACGTTAACGCCGCGCTCCTTAACGAGCTTACTCGGACCGGCGGGTTTTTACGTTCCGCTCTTTTCCTCCCGTTCGTTTTGCCCGCTTTACCGGCTTTTTCGTCCGTCGCGTCGCGCGCATTTTCACGGTTCTTTCCTCCGGCGGCGCTAATTGTTTCGTTTAATGGAAAGGAGATTTTGATTCTACGCCCGTCGTGCCGTTTTCGGTTTTTGCCTGTTTACAGCTACCCGAGCCATCGCTCGGGAATCCACTACTTGCCAGCGAGGTATTCAAATCGGCTCCCATTTTGAAAGCGGTGCCGTTCGGAAGCTGAGCGCTCTTTAAGTAGCTTCTATCTCGCATCAAACGATATTACGCGCGTTTACGGTTTGCTTCGTAAATAAAGGGGGTGGGCTTCACGTTCTATAGACGGGATATACCAGGATATACAGGATATCCGAGAATCCTTGCGTTCAATCTAACGATAGATTAAATAAATGATTGATGGCTCGATGCTTTTTAGTTGTAAAAAGAGAATCGATTTCATATCTATCACTGAAGCCAACGTTTTTTTTAGGGACTGCTGTGTATACCTAACGGCAATAGTTGTTATTACGTCCTCGTAAAACCGATAGAAGCGTGATAAACGCTTTCGCGCGCGACGCGATACTTTCCGGGGGGCTGAAATAACGCTTCTTGAACACTAGCGGGCCGACGATACGGGAATTGCTCGCCATCGGAGTTTCTTATCGCGTTACGGTGTGGGGAAATTGGACGATCAGTATCTGAGAGTTTAACTATCGACTTTATCGCCGTAGACACGCCACGACCGTTCGTGAGCTGCCCCCAGGACATGGACGTCGAACTACCGGCTAGGCAAAATACGATACGCGTAACTTTCCCGCAACCCAAGTCCAACATGGATTGGTGGAGGTAAGAAGAGTATAACGGGACGGTGGTCCGCAAATTCGAAAACCACCAAAGTCGATCCGATTTAAGCATGTATGTATGCCATTGAAAGTACAATATGTAAAATTCCTTGTGCATATAAATGTATCTTACTCAAACATTGTTACTCTCGTTTTGAGAGAATCTGTTCAGAGGGACGCGAATTATTTCTGTCCAGATTCCAAATAGAAACTCCATATTTGGGATAAAAAGTTTATTTGCCAATATCGCGGAGCGATATATTTATTTGGATCGAATTTCGAGCATATGGAAAGGTTTTCGAGAAATTTCTGCACGGATAGAACCAAAAACATCCGTAGTTTTTGTCAGTCCTTCTATTAATATAAACGAAATAGTCCATAGTTATTTAAACAAAACATCGAGTGCACGTCCACCTCGCGCTGGCCTTTGTGCGCTTCTTTTTGTCTTTCCCCTTTTTTACGTTTTTCAGATACGTACACGCTTCACCTCCATGGGCGAAGCAATTGCAAGCGGATCTGCCGGCGGGCACGACGGTCGTTACCTTCACGGCGTGGTCGCCGGTCTCTAATTACACCAGCACCTGTAGGATCGTGATAAGAGTTCGCGGTAAGTCCGGCGCACATAGGAGAGATATCAGGAGTAAAAAGAATCCGCTTTGGGAAGTGGCAAGGAAAATGGATCTCTTCTGCGAACTCCTTTTTCTCGTGCGCTAAGTATCATCGAGGTGATAAGAGCCGCTATTACAAACAGTATAAATAAACGTGAAGCGAATAGCAGTAAACCCACATGTTCACATTTTATGCTAAGTTACTCGTTGCGGATCGGAATTATTGATAAACGAGCGTATCGATGAACCGAACGTTAATAAAATCTGTACGTCGAGATTGAAAGGCAATTCTACGAGAGAGATATAACGGAAAAGGATTTATCTTGACGTATTCCAACGCGAAGGAGTAACATCTGTCTCTTTTTACTTGTCAACCGTGCTCCTCTGAGAGTTAAATTGAGCGGATAAGAATAGAAGGGGGACTAGGAAATTCGACAGTTCCTAAGCGGAATCTTTGATTTCATAGATTATCAATCTACGATCAAACTCCCGAAGAATCCCATGAAGTTTCTATCAATACCTCCCTTTCTCTCTTTTTATACCTTCGACTGTCGTCTACTTATCCGAGGAGAACTTTTCGCACAGGGGACAATCGATCGGCACACGAATCGTCCCGACGCGGAGTAAACTTTAGTTTCCGCGGCGAAGTGCACTCCGTCCCGTCCCGCTTAATTACTCATTCGGAAAGTTTGTGAAACTCGCTTTAAGCAAGTTCCCTCCGCAACGCAGCGGCTGGAAGAAGAGGAGTGCATCGTCGTGGTCGATACGCGATTACGCAGAATAAGCTCTCGCGCCGATCAGACGAACTCGCGGGAATCACGCCGGTGTGCTCCTTTCGCAGATTCTGGCTGGCGGCCCCAAAACCCGCTTCATCTTATCTTTATTACGCCCGTTTTATCTCGATTCTGTTCGCTCTATATGTTATCTCTCTATGCGAGACTATACGAGAGGTAGCGAGACTCTTGGGGAGAAAACTCGATAATCAAGATACGTTGCGATATATTTTCAGATACCGAAAATCCCAAGGTTACCATGTGTCCCGTGTCTTTCGAGGTCAGGCTGAGCCCGGGAGAACGGAGTCGCCTGATATTCTGGCAGGAACCGACCTTCACCGACAACGTCGGCGTGGAGCACGTTTACAAAACGAGGGTACGTATAGGTACTCGCCCGAAGAGGTAATCCGTTCCCGTGTCCCGTATCAGTATTCGCTATCGGATACAGGCGTATTACGTATATACGAGATCTTCCGTTATATACGAAATTCCTCCTCAATTTTCCCGTGACTGTTCGCAAATTCGTGTCGCCGATATCGAGCGGTCGAGACTTTCCCACCCTCCTGTTAGCGGATCCTGAAGTTAATTAACCCCCTTTTGCCGTTGACAATCGAGCATATTAATCGAGCGAGGATATCGTCCATTAATTATCCGCGTTCGTGTTTCGAGAAAATGAGATCCCCGCGAAGGAACTGCTGCAATGCGGCGGAGGATAGTATCTGCGATTTTCCTCGCGGAACGGTGCGCCCCGGTAGGAAAAACCCAGCTGGATGATTAATCATTGTCGGTCGACGCCTCCGCTCCGGTTTTTATTGTGTCCTTTTGGCGCGCGTCGCGCCGCGCGGAGAAAGCGTACGTGTACTTTATTAACGTAATAACAGAGATTACCCTGTCCGCGCGATAACCGACGCGCGGATAATTGGTGGCTTGCGCTCTCGATAGCGCGGGTTATAAATGGCCTTGGACATTATGCAACCTGACGGTTAATCTGATTAGGCAAATTGAAACGAGAATCGTACTGCGCGGCTACGCGCCGATCTCTTTAATCGGGTCATTCGGAGGAGGCGAAAGGAAAAAGAAAGAGAAAGGGCATCAATCGCGTCGACTGATTCGTATCCGATTTTAGAACGAAGCGCATACGGGCGCGAGGCACGGGGCACGGATTCGGGGCAAACGGGTTCTCATCGTACATGCACGGCGGATATTTTCCTCGGAGGAAATTTCCATGCAATCGCGCGAAAAGTTAATTATCGTATATCTCGCACAGGGACCCGGACACGTGATGTATCCCGGCGTTCACAATGTGCGCTACGTCGCCTCGGATGCAGCCGGAAATCGAGCCGAATGCCATTTCTCGATACACGTGAGAGGTAAATTTATGCCATTGTGCCCCGCGGGGGCACCCCCGACAAGGACTTCGCGGCGAGGGGGAACGCGAACGGCACGGTCGCGACACGACGCGAGACACACCCGCGAATTCCCCCTCGACGTGGAATATTGTCGGCGGCGTCGCATTTTTCTCTCTCATAAATATATAATGTAATTATCGATAGAGAGCACAATTGATCCAATATTTGTCTCGTATATTTACAGAAGCCGCGGATGGTCGCGACTCCGAGGTGAGTACGAATAAATTGTCGCAGATACTTCGTTAATCTTGATCGACCCACTTTTTTTATTTACTTTAACTGGATCAATCCATTTTGTTTTTATTGAGTTACATAAATCTGTACGATGCGAGACGATCTTATCGCGTCGATTCTATTAAAGAATTTTTCACTCTCGTAACGGCTTTTCAACCTAAAACGAAAATATCGGGGCAACCAGTAAATATCCTTTATGAGCCGTTTAAAGAGAAGCGGTTCTGCCGCGCGCGAGTCCGTAGAAAGGACCCTTTTTCGACGATATAGCCGTAGATTAAAGCGCGAGAGAGAAATTCACGCGGGGAAAGGAGGAAGGGGGGTCTCACAGTGCACTTATCTCCTCGTTTAGCCGAGATTCTATAGAAGAAGGATGCTGATGTGCCCCGGCAGACCGCCCCAGCCCGTGCCGGGCTCCTCTTACGAGGTGAGTAGACAAGAATGCTCGCCATTACACGCGAGAGGTCGAGACGAGATTCTCAGGAAGTATCCTAACTCGACTTACAGTGGCAAATACCGAGCGGTTGTTACTTAAGATACACCAGAATCTTCTCCGGGGCTTATCAGCGACATCCGGAACATCGGCAGAACGGTTACCAGGAGACCGGGGCCCCTTATCGTGAATTTCCGCTTATCCGGCAGACTCCGAGTCGCCTGGACGTCGCCGGGACGTACCATACCGACGATTGTAAGTAATTTGTACGTGTTAACGACCCAGACAGTGTTTCGTCGAGGCGAGGTCAATCATGAACGCGATTAAATACTAACTTGCCTAAATATCCTACTTGATGTCAGAACGACATCTCTAAAATCTAATTAATTGTCGTCAGAATTCAGGACAGAATTCCGTTTATAACTTTGTGTAACGTAAACGAACGTACATATATATATATATATATATATATATCAAAATGCATGGAATAAAATTATAAATTCTATCTTGAACTTCTATCTCATATGAATTATTAAGTCATTTTGGTTGAACGAACGGACAAGAAATAGAAGTTTGTATTTTAAATGAGAATATATGCGACAAAATTGTGTGATAGATTTAACCGTCATTATTCATGTCCATAAATACGTAAGACAACACGTATAAATAATAAAATGTGATAGTCGAAAACCGCGGCGCGTACCGCAATCGATAATTCAGCTTAACGATCGAAATGGAGCCGTGGAAGAGAAGAAAATCGAGAGAAAAAAAAAAAGGAAAAGGAAAAAAGAACAAAAAAGCGAAGCGAGACCGGAGGTATCGACTATCGACGATAGTGCTCCATTATGGAAGACAACGCTGTTGGCAGCCAACGTCTCGAAGGCGGCATCGACCGGCTGAGCGTCCGCAGCCTCGCGATCGGCGGTCTAAAGTGTTCAACGTGCGAAAGGAGACGACGGAGGGCGATTTGCAATTACGACGGGGGATCCGACGGGGAAACAAGGCGATCGGGATGTTCGACGTGCTGGCGCCGGGGAAGCTCGTCTTAACCTCGCGATCGGCACCACCCTTCGTGGCCGAGAGTGCCTTCGCCTTAGCCCTGACGATCTTGTTAGCGGCGCCGCTGATCGTGCGCGTTTACCTCCTCCTCGTACGTGCCCCCCGATAAATTGTCTCGCCCCCTCGCCTCGGCGGGGGTAGTCGGGGGCGTGAAAACGTTACCGCGAGTATCTCTCTTATCGCGGATTCGCGCGACGAGAGCGGTGTAACCATTTTTATTCGTTTCCTTTTTTTTTTTTTTTTTTCATTCGCCCGGCGCGCACGTTTCCTTCGATAAACAGGAGCCAAGGGGCAGTTTGGCTGGCTGGCACCGCTTTTATTCATATGACATAACGGCGCCGTCGACGCGCTATCTCGAAAAAAACCGCGCGTTCGGGAACGCGCTTTAAAACCCCCGGTGCGCATCGATAACGCTTCCGCGGTGTTCGAGCGGAAGCACCGCGCTGGACTGTAAATTTTCCAATTTCTTTCGGCGTAAACGCGATATAACATTCGCGTTTGTAACACAACGGCGAGGTATACCGCGATACCGCGATACCGAATCCATTGAAGGCGATAATATATACTATCCCGCTGCATTATAAAGTCAGAATCGGAGTGGGAAAATTTTCCCGACGGTATTACGTCTTTTCCCGAAGTAGAAGCGTATGTAATTGCGAGAAAGATTCGGAACGAGATTAAAGTAGTTTGTTCGAAAAATTTTCCTCTCTCCTTCTCTTTAGAGGGAGAATTTAACGTCGCGTATAAACGGACTGCCACCGACGGCTCGATCCTCCCGCAGTTTCCCCCTGCAGTTTGAAATTGAATATTACGTTACGTGTAGGACAAGCCGCTGAGAGCCCTCACGAAGACAGCCTCGTCCTCGCATCGCCGTCGTCGCGATTGTGCCAGTCGAGCGTTATTGATACATTATCCGGCTCCGATCGACGCGGCCGACTCCACGTCGAGTTCCAGCCTGCATCCGGAATCCGCTCGCAGGATCAATTCCACGCCGGCTCTTCTGCGAAACGACGCGGGCGGTGTCTCGAAGAGCTTGAGTCGACGCGGGATTCGAGTCGACGGGAAGAACGGAGATCGCGGATCGAAAGTGCGGAAATGCCCGCCGTCGTCGGATCGTCCCTCGTCCCTCGCGGATTCGCGGCATCCCGTAATCGACATGTCGAATCTCGATTACAAAGCCTATCGGCACAAACTGATCGAGGCGACCCTGAGGAAGCAGTACGACGACTTCCAGCCGCCGGGCGACGTCGTCCTGAACTCGCTGCATTTAAACTCGGCCGATTCGGTGATCGGCGTGAGATTGAACGATCGTTACGATCACAGTCTCTTCGATTTCGTCGAGGAGTATTATGACCTCGCCGAGGCAACGAGCCGGAAAAACGTCGAGCGTCTTCATCCGCTGGATCATTTCTTGCCGAGAGACGCGAGAAGACCGCGGACCAGCGAGAAGGAAACGGAAACGATTCCCGACAATGGCGTCGATCGCGAGGACAACAGAAATCATCTTCCGGAAAACGTCGACAGCAATCCCCCGGAACTGCCTAGCACGGACGATAATGGGAATCCGCGCGTCCCTGGTCCACCGGATAATGATGTTCTCGCGATCGTGACGGGCGATCGGGAACCAAGGTCGGAAGTGCCAATTTTGAGAAGGTCGATTCCGACGCGATCTCGTAAATGTGCCGACGAAACGGCATTACCCGGACATAGCGCGGAAGATGATTGTTCGCGATCCGCGAGAAGGGAGTCTTCGTGCACGAGGAACGGAGATCGACCGGCGAGCGGCGGAAACGCTTCGAAGGTCTTCTCGCCGGAAACCCGGGAAGCGACGGGATCACCGAGACCGGGAACGACGAGCGCGGACCGTTCGCGCGAAGCCAAGAAAAAATTGGAAGATTACCCGTCCATGCTCCCATTGTCGCGTAAACGTCGCGCGACGAGGGAGACCGGCGGCGGGAGGTCGAATTTCATTTCGGTGAGCTCCAGCGAGATTGCCAGCATCCGCAGCGATTCGAGTAAGCGCCGGGACGACGAAGTGTCGTGCCACTCGCGCGAGTCATCGATCAGTCCCAGGAGCCGCGCGTCGTCGCGTCCCCCTTGGCTGTCCGGGAACCGAGGGACCTCCTTCAACAGGAAATACGGGAGAAATATCGCGGAGATTTCCGCCGCGAGGGTCGCGGCCCCGATGTCGGCGCGCGCGGAGAGCGGACCGCAGAAATTGGCAGTTTCGTCCCGAGGACGTTCGAAGGAATCCACGACGGCGTCGTCGGCGAGCCGTAATCCAGTATTTCCCGGACGAAGAGCGGCGAGCTTCGTCGCGTCGCGGGGACGGGAATTTATCGGGACGACGACCGAACAGCAGCGCGAAGGGAATCTCGCGACACGGCCGCGCTGGCGGCGAAGTAAATCAAAGGATATCGGAAGCGTGACGGTGGAAGATAACGAAGAGGGACGAACTTTGAAGACTGTCGATTCGCCTTCCGGGGAGAAAACGTCCGCGAGAGGAACGACGATCCCGACGTCGCCCGCCTTTTTGTCGTCAGCTTGCTCGCGGAAGCGCTCCTCGCCTCGGGCCGCTTTCTCCGCCGACGCACCTGCGACTGCGAACAAAACTTCGGCAACAAAGGAGCCGGAATTAATAACGAGCCGATGCGGCGCGAGAGGGGGGCCGGTATCCGGGAGTAACGCGCCGACGAGGCCCAGCCTCGCGCGAGATCGGCGGGAGAACCTGGCGAAATTAAATCGCGACGGAAAACGACAGTTAAGAAGCGCGGAGAATCCTCCGAGAGGCGCGTCGCTAAGCCCGCAGATTGAATTATCCGCCGAAGTGTTAAACCCGGCCGACAATACCGATAAATCCGCGATCCCCGACGGCGAGAGGCTCGCGGGGCTCACGTTCTTCCGAATCGATCCGCGGGAGAGTGCGGAAGGGGGGACGGTTGAGAGCGACGAGGGGATTCGAGCGGAAAGCGCGAGGGGAACGGCGACGACGGGGAACGACGTGAAATCTAACAGCACCAACGACGTCGCTCGATCGACGGCGCCGAAAATTATACGAGATCTGCGAGCGAGAGCCGCCAGCGCGAACGATCTGCCCGAGAGCCGCGGGCCCGTAGTCGCGGCTGCTTCGCAATCTTCGCATCCGACGACGGCGCGGCGGGATGCAAATCCCGCGACGAAGAGCGGATTAAACGGCGCGAAATTGAATACTCGATCAAACGGCGCGGTCGACGAAATGAGATACGATGAATCTCCGTTCGCGAAGGCGTCGTCGTCCCCCGCCCCGCGCGAGCGCGGTAACGTCGCGGCGGCGGAGGCGAGAGAGACGCGGCAGGGTGATGTCGCGGGTCGCGACGTGGCCGACGACGAGGAACTGCGGCTTCCGCGGCGCGACTCGAAGATAGGACTCGCGATGAATTCCGCGCTGAAGCGATACATCAGGATGCTGAAGCAGGGCCTCCTGAATCACGGCGATAAGGACGGCGTCGCCCTGGCGTCTCTGAGCCTCTCCGACGCCGTGTCCATCCTGTCGGAGCAGAGAACGCCTCTGTCGGCCGAGGAGATCCAGGAGCTGCAGGACGTGCTGGACAGAATCGAGAGAAATCCCGAGCTGTTGCGCAAACTGTCGTGCCCCAGCACGGAGAGCGTTGCGTGAAAATATACCATATTTTCTCGTCAATACAACAATGGTGTTAATATTTCCATCGTGTTTCAATGTAATTAGTCTTTGTTGCGAAACGATTTGCCGTGTTACGGTACGTTGCGCGCTAAGCCGGGCGTGACGAATTTTCGAAATGTAAAACCCGTTTAAATCGAAACGGTGGGAGTTAAAACAAAACGCGGCGCCGGATAATTGGCAAACAGATAAAATCGCGATCGACGTTTATATTTCTGCTGCCGTTATTATTGTTATTATTGCCAAATCGCATGTCTACCGTAATAACAAACGTTAAATGCGATTGAAAATAACGTGGAATTGATTTCGCGCGCGCGCGCGCGGGACAAAAGCCCTCGCTGAAAGTCCGATAAAAAATTGAAAACCGACACAAAACTGACGCATTTCGCGGCTACGAAGGCAATTATATGGTCCAACATATTTGTGAAATATCTCTCTTTACCGTTTACAATTTCGTAACGATTAACAACTGACATTCACATTTTTTTTTTACTTAAAAGAAAATACATATGATATAACAACATGTCATTTCCCTGTGACTATATAACGCAACTACCAGCACTAATAAATATACATTCGGTGGTCATTCACTGGCACAACTTACAATGAGGGGCTAACATCTGCATCGTAACAACGGACCGACGGCTAAGTGCTGTTGGCGCACCACGAAGTAGTTAATGAACAGCTCGAACAGTCGTCGCCCTCTCTCTTTCTCTCTAGTGTTGCCAGCGTGATTTACATACGCCACGCTTTGCGGCGCAATCTCTTAGGCGCGTTAGAGCCACCGCTTGTTAATAAGACATAGAGAAGAAAAAGGGGGCAACGACAATGCCGCCGAGCTGAAAGCGGTATTTCCGGGATGACGACAACCACTTGCTGAAGATGAAACGGAATTGTCTTCGGCTTCTGTGTTAACGTCTTTCATCGCACTCACCACAACGATGTGGCTGCAATAATAGCACAAACGACACAATGATAATGATAAATGATCGAAAAGTGGAATCAGACCGCATTACCTTACCGCGACTGCCAATTCCATTTTGAAATCCGTTTATCGAATTTTTATTTCGTTGAGATTGTCGCGCGTACGCGAATTCGCAGCTCTACGCGTGTTTTTTTATTCGTAGAATTCGATATCGGAAGCCGCGCCGTTTACAACCGTTCGAAAGCGCCGGAGTAACATCGAACATCGACGTAATATACCTCGAATCCCCTTCCCTGCCCTTTGATGCATCAGGCTTTCAGTGTACCTAATCAATCTTGGTAATCTGACGTAGATTGACTTTATATGATTAACGACAGTATACACCCGGTACTTGGAAAGTTTTTGTCCGCCACTTTTACCCTCTCCTTCTCCCTCTGCGTTTCTCCCGTCGCTTTTTCGCAAGCGACTCTCCGCCAGCATCTGCATTCGGCTCGACTTACGACGCGCGGCGACGTCTCGGCGACGGACTATCCTGGTCCATTTACTTAAAAGCCTAGACGTCATGGCAGTTAAGGCGATTCGGCGGCTGATTACAAGCGGTAATCGAAGCTCTCGATGCTTGTAAACTTACGTGATTAATTTCTATTTCGCGGAAGTTTTCTCGTTATAAGTTATGTCCGTACGATTGTTGCGTTCAAATTTGAACGCTACAAACACGCCGAGCACTTTACACTCCGAAGAAATTTCATAATATCAATTTTACTTCGTGCTCTCTCGTATATTGGACAATATAGGAATATTAGAAAGTATTTATCACACCGAAGATGAAAATATGCCGGTCCTTTGAGTTCAAAACAATATTTCTGGCCATGTATCTCGCACACATGGACGGATACTCGATAATGGGAAAACGTGTGTGTTCTCAGATCGACACCCGGGCCGACAACAATACCACCCCCAGCGACAGGCGCGGGAGCAGCAGCTGCGGCAGCGGCAATATCGGCAACGCGCCACGAGGACCGATCACGTAGTTTCGCCATCGACTCATTACGGTGCGGGCCGCGTCGAGACTAGAATATTGCCGCCGCGGCATGAATGTTGCACGTAAGGGCCCGTGAACGACACGTAATAGGCGAACGTAAGTTAACTCCGCCAGCTTCCCCATCCCCCTCTCGAGGAAAGACTGTCGTGTGAATCGGCACCTGCGAGCACCTGCGCGTATCCGCAACTGGAAGATCGATCGTAATTAACTCCGGGATAGCGTTATACCTGGAAGAAAATGGTGTAACACGCCGCCCTTTAACTCGCGTATACCGATATTTTCGTTTCGTAAGCGGTGACGTATTTGTTTCGAAGTGATATGTCTCCATTATTCGATATTTTCTTTGCGCGGTTTTTAAACGAGAGAAGATTTAAATAAGCCTATGTTAAAAAAAAGGTAATCAGTATACGTATGTACGTTTGACTTTCGTGATTCTTTCGTCACGTTGCTGAGCAGATTTCTTGGTGGATACTTCAGACGAACCTCGTGCCTCGATCGGTGACGTCGCAGCAGTAGATTATTTCCGCATAGCCAAGTAGATCAGCAATGGAATAAGCTGCCGTCATCAATAATGCCATTTAAGAGTAGATAGATATAAAATACAGAGAGAGAATCCCCGCGCGAACCGACACGGCGGGCGCGGCGCGCGCAACCGTTTTAATAAGCGATGTCAATAAAATATTCATTTGTTGTGCAGCGGCAACAACAATGCGCGGCCGCGGCCGCGCCGAGGCGCGACGGTTCGCGCGGATCGTCCGGCGACTTTTTTTTGTAATATACATACGTACATGGGTATGTATACACGTATATTTAATACATAAATTTTATACATCTATATTATAATATGTCGTACGACGACAATCGATCGTAACAATGATATGCGAGTGACGGTGTAGAGGAATATTAATAAATAGTAAACGAAATATCCATCTGTCTTTTGCGCTACCGCGGACATGGGGTTGGATCGCACACTGACGCGGGGATATACTTTAGGAACACACGATAGAGAGAATTATATATAAAAGTTTTCACAAGTCTTATACATGTATAATTCTACGTAAAAACAAGATTATGTACACATCGAGTTACGAAACCGTGCGAATTCGACGAGAAATTAATTTTTGTTAAGAGAAGACGCAACGAATCATCTCCTTTAAACGCTACGCGATGTTTTCTCCTGTTAAATGCGACGCGATTCTCCGTTCAGCGTGGCGTAAAGTTACACGTGCGATCTGAGCTCATTTTACGGTAGTCCGCTTCTCCTTTACCCCTTTTGCGTTACGCTACGATGTCTCGTCGTTTGGTGGAAACGCAAAACCGCATCGGGCGCCGCGATTATTAAACGCGCCGGTCGCTACCAGCTTACATAACGAACACTATATTCATTGATCAATGATGCAAACGCGGATTGTTGGTTTCGCGCGCGCGCCTATTAATGAGAGCGTGCACACAAACACATTTGCGTGTTTTCCGTATCTCTCCCGTCGGTCTCGAGACGTAAACAGTAACCAATAATTATTTGCGACAAAAGAAGAACCGACGGCGGTCTCGGTAATTGGGACGTTTTAAGAAAGCGGGATTTCTGTTGCCTGCAAATACGCGTTTCGCTTGTGCCGGTACGTTGTAATTAGACGGCAGTTAATTATTCGTCGCGCCAACTCTCTGTAAACAGACCTCTCGCAACCGTACTTCGCGGGATTACTTTTCATTTTCCGCACCTCGAGAATTTGTTATTCATCATTTAATATAAAAGCGGAGTTGAAAAGGAGAGAAAAGAAAACAATAATATTTCATAATAAGGAGAGGGCAATGATTTTTGCAAAACATTCGACGAATTTATGAGTATGCTCTTGGTAGTTAAAGAAAGTTCGAAGAAGTTTGAAGTACACTAGTTTTACCGTAAGAAAATCATTGTCAATTAAAAATTACAATTATTCCATTCAGTCAGCGAAACACTAACAAATTAATTCAATAAACAATATTGAACTAACAATAAGTTGTACAAAACAAAACAATGTTATATATCGCATTGCTCGCTTTTTTATTTATGCCTCATTCGTATTGCGTAAGACATTTAAAAATTTTGTAATCTCAAGACCGAGCAACGAGAGGAAGCAATTTGTATCTCTCTTTTTTCTCTCTTTTTCTCCGTCCATTTATCTTTCTCTCTATCAACATCCCTAAACATTAGCCTTAAAGCGCGATAACTCATGCAACTTAACACTGCACTGATAATCCGCGTCAGCTCGCTCGGAATATCGGTGCCCGCGTGTGATTTTGATGGCAACGCACGTTGATCCCCCATTGTCTGGCCTTGTCAGCGGGATGCACACATTCGGCGGGAATCTTGTCGCGAGCAAGAAATTCGGTGGCGGGTATACGCCTCCGTGCGCGAGACAGCCGCGTTAATTACCACGGAATATATTCGCGAGGAGCGCTCGTCACCTCGGAAGTTCATCGAGAGTTCGCATCGACGAGACGTCAGGCGCTAATCGGCGCCCGTTAATCTCTGTTCAACGTGCAGCGAGACTCGATAACGCGAATTTCGTCCCGTAAAGTGATTACTAACGCATTATGTAGCTGGTAGCTGGCATCATCTTTTCGCGATTGCAACGAAATAAATTGCGTCGACACGGTGATTAGGAGGAGAAGGCAGGAATGCGCGATAGCGCGTTGATTAACAAAATCAAGGAGGCTTCGCGCAAAAAGTTTTACAGAAATTTTACACGAGGTGCGAACGCGAATTTTACACGAGGCTTCCGCATTTCTACCTGGGAAAGAAGTCCCACCTTCCCCCCCGTCTGCGCAAGACAATGATCTCCGTACAATGAAATGCTTCGTACACAACGCTATACGAACTATCGTTACGTTTACTCTATCAAAAAGTGGCAGTCGATGGGAGTTCGATCGCATAAATCTAGCGGCTAATCGTTTTTACGTACTTCCATCCCTGTCCTAAAAATCTTCATTGGGGCCCAAGGTGTCGCGAGTACGCGAGGGGGAAGAGGACTGAGAAAGGGACGCACCGGTACGTGCGAAAGGATATATCTGTTCTCTTTCTCACTGTGTTCCCGCGTGTAACCTGCCGGACAAAACGGAACCCATTACGGGGCCTATATGTAAGGAACGTCTCTGTGTGCCCGATTCCCGTAACATTTCCATTTATATTACCTTATCGTTATTCTTCCGCACTGCTTCTTCCCTCTTCTCTCCGTCCGTTTCTCTCTCTCTATATATCTCTCTTTTCGTCCCTTTCTTCTCCCTCTCTCGCATCCCTGATCCTTCCCCGTCGCACCTCTCCGGTCGTTTACTCGGACTGACGAAGGACCACGACGAAGACGCACTTGCTCGACCAACCGGCCTCGTCGCTCGCCTCGTACTCGATCCTGTGGCCGCCGACGTCGAAGCGACGACCCGGGCTCTGCGGCAAGGTACGTAAGACGGAAAAATATCGTCGCTCTCGATAAATCGCGGTGACGCGCGACAATAAAAAGCAGAGAGGAGAGAGATGTGTGCGAAATTCGCCACCGACTTCCGGAAAGCTCAAGTGAAAATTACCCCTTCCGGTAGTGAGGTCGCGTGAGAATTTTTGGCACGAGCCGCGAGCGCTCGGGAATCTCGCTTCCTGGCGGATTTATTCCCAAAATCTCTCTCTATCTCTCTCTCTTCCTCGATTTTGCGGCGGGAAATTACACTTAACTAATTTTACGCTCGCGGTTTTCGTAGCCGCGGAATCGGGCTTTTGCTCGTCCGTATTATGCCGCGCCAAAAATTTGCATTATTCATCAAAAAGCACGTTCTAGAATGAATGACGGGGAGCCAGAGTATTTGGAAAATATACATATATATATATATATATATATATATATATATATATATATATATAATTGACGCGCGTCGACAAACAAGCTAATTAAAGCCAGCGAAACAGTATATACATACATTTCGATATATTCGCGCGTTAATTTCAGATCGGCGTTAATTAATCAGTCATTCGGCGCGCCGCGATTATCGCAATTTGGGAAGGAAATTGTAACGCGACGGGCGTGTTTTCGGTTATTAGAAAAACGTCCGTGATCATTCATTTATTCGAGAACTTAATTTATATCACGCGCCGGTATCTCTGCCGGCGAATTTCCGCTCGTTTATAAAACGGCAATCCCGATATATTACATCGGGGATAATACATATCGCATAATGGGCATTTTCACACTTGCGGAATATTAACGATTTGCTGAAAATCGCATCCCTCCCAATCCCACGCGATTTATTAAGCCCGCGTGTAACGCGATACGTATATCGCCGGTATGCGTATATCGAATGCACATACCGAATACGACAGCTTTTTATGATGCATAAACTTCGATTATCGAGATATCAACCAATTTTTGTTCGCGACCATGCCCCGAATACCCGAGATGGAAATCAAACGTATCAGATAACATTGATATTACTGGATAATTATGTAGACATCAGTTTATAGAACATGCACACCGGAATGTCAATTATAATTATTCAGGCGTAATTACGATACCGCTGGAATTGTGCCCGAAACGAACTCGAGCGTTTCATTCATGTTTTCATGACGAGAGCGCGTTAACATAAATTTCACAGATCTGTAACTTATTGTTAGAGGTAAAGAATCGTATCTCCATTGTAATAAATTTAGAGAAAACGAGGTTTAAAGTTTTATATATAGGAAAATGGTGTATTTTTTTAGATATAAAATAAAAGTAGCAATTTTTGATTTATTAAGTTTTTAATTAAGTAATTTACTGACATGTTTAACAGTACAACTGCCACTGACACGCTGATGCATCTGACCAAAATTAAGGCACTAAAATTTTCGATACGACTTTAGAAAAACATTATCTCAGAAATTGGTAATAAGAGACATAAGACCCTTTACCATTATACAATTCAAGCTCCCGGTATATTGAAAAGTGTATTATTACCCAGACAGCACAATGTCCAAAATCGGGGCATATAAGAAGTCTTAAAGACGTCTTATGTCCTGATTTTGGTCATTACGTTGTCTGGGTAACCATTTTGACGGACAAACGATGACCGGACATGCGATTCTCTATCTCTACGGTACATAGCGGTATATCCATGCCTTTTTACCTCATTATTGCTGATCCGCGTCACCTTGACGTTATCCGTGAAGGTGGGCTCCGTCCACGTGATCGCCGTTCCATTTCTGCCGACTACCTCGATGTCCCCCGGACAGTCTTTGACTTTCGGTGCCTCGCCACCTAGGAGTCGGGGATTAGCAAAAAATTGAAGCAACGGCGGACCTTCCGGCCGTGCTCGCGCCCGCGTTAAGCGAGGAAATTGCGGGCCGTGAGAAAACTCGCCTCCTCGCCGAATCGAATCGACGGCGATGTCAGAAAGTTCGATTTCCGCAACGACGTCGAATGATGAATCGGCGACTTGGCGCAGTCGCGAGCGCGGGTGAAGGACGGCTGCAAAAGTGGAAGACCGAAGAAGAAGTCCGAAGGAGCGAGGTTCATTTATCGCTCGTCGCGCGTACCGTGACGTTGGAGTCATAAAACGGGGGGAGTCGGGCGGAGGGGTGGAACGAGCTTAATTCAAGTTTTCCTACTGCCGCGCGCGTGTCCTCCCTCGTAAATACATTTCTCATTTCTGGACGAGAGGAAACAAATGAACGAAGGGGACGGGAGGAAGGGAATTATGCTCCTCTAAGAGAAAGGGAGTATAATTTGACATTTTCTCTTTTCCGTCGTACACTCGTCGGTCTGGAAAAGCTTATTCGCGCGCCAAGTCGCCCCCGCTCGTTACGTTATATACGCAACGAAAAAAGAAATAGCGCAGTCGGAGTTGCGGTCCGCGGAATCCAGGCCAACGTTTTCCCCGAGAAAACTCGTTGGCTCGAGTGTCAGTGACGAAGCTCCGGAGTTTGCATTAAATTAGTTTCGTCAACTTACTTTTAGGCACACACAAATGAGAGTACACGCGAGTACTTTTATAAGATTTCGCGGAGCAACCCCCGAGTGCGATCCTCAGAATGCCGTCCCCGGTTAAACGAAATCAGTCCTCGCACCGAACTCGGAATGCATGTTAAATCGTGCGCGAGGACTCACTCGAGGAGGTAAACAGCCGAGAATCGCGGATTGTTTCCACCGTTTTTACCAGCAGATTTATATTCACGAAATCCTAGAAATATTCCTGACGTACGTGTTGCAGGAAAACTGCATTTCTCCAACGTGACGCGTTTCATCTTGATGCAAAATCAAATTGGAATACCGTCGTGCGACGGGGAGGGGAGGGGGGGCGAAGGGAGACAGCGAGGGTCTTTTTTACAAGTGCGATAATAATTTACCAGTTTCTGCCGCGAGAAGTAAGTTTGCCCGGAATCATATAAGGATTTAACTCGCGGTGCAACGAGCTGCCGCGCGTATTTCGCTCACGTCCCGTCAAGATGCGTCAGGATAGACGAGGGGGGGGTGTAGGATTGGGATGGGACGCACGGCGCGAGGGACCTAATATTCTTAAGACGCATCCAAAGGATCTCGACGCCCCGACATTAACGGGCGACGTGGGGAACTTTTGACACGACGACGACGTTCGTTCACAAGGCAACGTAACAATTTGCCAACTCGCGTGTGCTACTCTCTCCCTCTTTTCGCGCGCGAGCTTGTACATCGCCGCCGCTTTGTGTTCGCAACGCGCGCGCGAATACCGGAATTATCATCGCCCAAGAAACGGAAACAAGGGAGGAGAATATTTCAATCTCGCGCTGTTAATCATTGAGAAACTGCGAAGTTTCCGCGACGGGTAAATGATGTACGGCCCTCCGTTCTGCGCGCTGTAGTTTATTTTAAACATGTGTTCCTCCGATGGAATTAGCCTACGTGCTACCTCCCATCTCCGTCCGTTATTAATCAAGATTCGCAGGGGGGGGGTTCAAGAGACGTTTATCCACTATCTTCCGCAAAGTGCAATCTCTATAATCCGGATTAATTAATGCGGGAGCGTATCGCGGATTACCCGGGTGTAACTGACCCTAAGTGAACGACCATGTTTTCGGGGAACTAATATTTGCTGGATGATTTAAACCAACGTTTAACCGGTAATTCGTTTCGGTAAATCGTTTGCGGTAATTTTTACAGCCGATTTCTCTCAAAACGAAGTTATTAACAAATGTGCAAACAAGTTTGAATAACTGTACAAAAATCTCTCTGAAAACAATACCGGCGACGCGATAATTAACTTTGAGAACGTATACATACATGTACATTGTCGGAACGGGGGGAAAAGATCGCGAGTGGGCAATTACAAATTAATAATTGCTATTTCTGCTGGCGATATAGAGGGTACGGTGATTATCACGAGCGCTCGAACGAGTATCATCGTTAGCGCGGGGCTTATAGCCCCGTAATACGTCGTTAACACGCATCCGCGCAAATTAATTACCTTTGACGATAATGCGTAATACACAGCTGGCCTGCTTCTTCGATACCGGGTGTCGCGCGAAAAATGTGACCTCGTGCACGCCGGGCTCCAGATTGGCTTCGAGCCGCGTGCCCCAGGAAGGCTTCGATCGCACGTATCGGAACCAATCGAGATCCGTCGCCGGTTGATCGAAGGTCACGAACGCCTCGTCCCTGCCCGGCGGTAATTCGGCTACGACGTCCTTCGGACACTCCAATCGGGGCTTGCTGTATCCTGTCGCGAGAAAAAAGACGATATTCCTCCGCCGATATATATATTGTGCCAATTTTTCACGCGACAACACAACAATGTTTTATTTCCTTTTTTAATGAAAATACCTATTCCAAATTCTACATGAATAATATAATTTAAAAAATACTCGTCACTCTCTAAATCGTCTAGTTGAGAATTTGTAAGTTCCGCCTGTCTTGTGAGGAAAAATAAGAATTCTTCAGAACGCGCAAAATATAACTTCGAAGGCGCTTCAGAGATACTTGAAAAGTTTAATGAAACTTAAATATTTTTTGAGAACTCGTTGCTTTGCGGAAAATCCAATTGTCTATTAATATTAAAATATCTCGGATTTAGATGTCCGAATGCGTTAAACGAAACCGAGAAACGGGGAGAAAGAAACCAAGGAAAACCGTTCTCGGTATTCCTCGCCGATAAATCGGCTTTTTTTTCCTAGAAAAAAACTTCCATACTCACTGACGCACTTTCCGTGCTGCGGTCCGTCCCAGGTGCCGTCGGATCGACAGGTCAACTCGTACTCACCGCGAAGCTGATACCCACGGGGGCACTTGAGGAAGCACCTCGTGCTGGGTCGATTGGGCACTTTTCGCCTGTCGCGCCACAACTTGGACGTAGCTGATCGGGAGCATATTAAGTAGCCGCGATCGACCGGATTTAACGGCAGGCACGCGATACTGTTTATGTCTGGAAGATGAAGATTACAGTCCGGGATTATAATCCGTGCGTCGTAACGCAGAAACTCGAATCACCAACTCGAGGAACCACCGAAAGGAAACAAGATAATGCTCGTTATTTCTTAAATTGCAAGAAGAATTTTTTTCACTCACTAGACCTCAAACATTTTAAGTTTTTTTTTTAATTCATGATTTATTGACAGATATTATTTCAGACTAACGTGCATTTCCATCAATGTAGATTAATTTTAATCTCGATTTAACTTACTCTTTATCCTTTTTTCTAGTTTTGAAAGTTGGAAAAAGATAAAAGTTAAACCGAGATTAAAATTAATCTACATCGGTAGAAATAAACATAAGTATATGTTGAATTTCGATCAAGTTATCTGTATCCAATTTACATCGATCTCCCGATGAGATGTTATTTGCATCAATTTCCGATGTGATTCGATAAACCGGGAATACCTCCTTTTCCTTTGACGCAACATTACGTCGTCCCTTGCGGGGTCCGCGGGGATAAATAAACGATTTTGTGGCTATTCATTGGTGGGCAGATATCGATTGTGTTCGCGCAACTAGGAGCAAAACCGGCCTCGAACCAACAGCGTGCGTCAATGGCGAGCCTAGCATTTCACGTACGGCTCATAAAGCTCGGCGCGGGCTCGGCGCGTAATCTATGTATGTAACGCGCGCGCGTTCAAAGCGAGAACCCTCCACATCGACGCGATATTATGTCAGCCACGACAGCCGCGCGAGGCTTCCACGTATCAAATACGATATGTAATGTATGTATGTATGTACATAAGACAGGAATTACAGATGCCAATGTCGGCAGAGGGGAAGGACCTATCGCGGCTGTGACGCGTCCTGCTGGAAGTCGCTCCTGCGTGACAGCTTTGCATAATGCTACCCCTTGCTGGCGGATGCGCCGCGACTACCCGGGTACCGATGCACGTTCCCCACCCTCCCACCCCCATTTCCCGTAAACGCACGGCTTGTTCGAAATTCACAAAGTTACACATAATTGAAAACGTTAAAAAGTTTACGACAAAGAGGCGGGTGGCGTTGAGCGTTCAACTTTTTCCTGCGGGGAGCAGCCACGTTAAAATCGCTTCTCGACTAAGGGAAGCGTAACGAGCACACCCCGCGTACGTCGCGTTCGCTCATCGCATTCATCCGTCGCGTTCACCCATCGCGTTCGATCGTCCGGTGCCGTACGACCGGAGCGCGGCGGGGAGAGCACGTCCCGCGCGAAATGAACGAGGGCGCGGAAAAGTGATTTGTCAAGGAGCACGTACCTACGCAGGATTTCCCGTCGGATGACAGGGCTTTCTCGTCCCCGTCGCAGGCGCAGAAGAAGCTCCCGTCGGTGTTCTCGCACACCTCGCTGCAACCACCGTTGTCAGCCGCGCACTCGTCGATATCTAAACACAAAAGCCCAAATGCAATTTTCATCCTTTTTACATCGATCAATTAATTTCTTGCGCCTGAAAGTATTGAAGAGGAAAATAAATATTTTGATGTACGTCAATTAATATTATTAGGCACGAAAGATACCTAGCCCGACCATATATTGACACGTTTCCTCTTTACCTAATTATCATAAACGGTCATGAGACTCACTTAATATACATATTTCATGCCAAAATATATCGGAAATATAAAATTTCATTAATTGCCTCTTTATAACTTTGCTCTATTTGAGCTCGGTGAATTTTCATAAATTACAATTAATATTCTATATAATTAACACGGATGATGTATCTTTTAATTAATAGTTACATCAAAGCGAAATTATCAAAAAATGAATGTTTCGTACGAAATATTTTGTATATCGATTATATTAATATTACATTGTATCTCTCGTTATCTCTCAGACTTAATCACTTTTCATTTAGAAGTCATTCACGTCATGTTGTTGCGATACACATCCTGCAATTGATTAGGAGGCTGTATAAATGATCTCGTAGACGCGAGTTATCTTTAATCTAAGATCGGCTCGGCGTAGTCACGCCTTCGGGCGAGAGCGTCACGACTGTCAAACGATCCGTCTCTTAACGGATCGGACGCGGCCGGGCGGCGATCGTTCGCCACATTCGTTTCGTCGAGACGAACGTTATACAAGGCTCCTTTCATTCGCGCCGTAATGACCGCTTCACCGGCGATCTCTCGCGTTCTTTGGCCCTCGATCTGTCTTTCAATCGTCGGCGAGATTACGTTAAATTGACCGAAGTGGCCGGAGTCGCTATTGCCCGGAGCACTCTCAATGATAGCCGAGAGCACTCGACTTTCGCTGGGCTTTCACGGCTTATAAATCTGCGCGCGGAAACGCATACAGGGTGTCTCGTAATCCCGGCTCTCAATCCTGTAGCAACAAACTCGGAGATCGGCCCTTCTCTCCGTTTTCTGATTAATCAAAAAAACCGAGACATTTACGGGTGGCCGCCGTATATAAAACTAATCGTATTCGCCGCTAAGTGAAGTTCATCATCGTTTATCATTGTACAATTTTTATCCCTCGCTCCTCCGTTTTAATCCCCACATTTTGCGCCGCGATAAATCTTCCAATATTCTTTCCCCGTATATGAAAACGCGAGCAAGAAAACGTGGGGCGCGGCTCATTTATTTATTCGGGAAGAGCATCGTGTGGCCCGCAAGAAACTCGCGCCCGATGCGACGGGCAGGATCAGCCCGCACCGAGACCGGAACGCTGAGCAAGAATTTCTTTCGTCGGCGTTCCAGTTTCTCCCCGAGAAATCCACCCGAGCGTTTTCTTTCAGCCGGGCACCCCCTTCTTCTCGCGCACACGCCGGAGATTGTAAGATTATCGCGAGATAGTCTATTTTTCGCCGGTATACATAAACGGTACGCGCGCGTCTCTCTCGCCTTTTGCGGGAGCGAAATTAGAATTTCGCTTTGACGCCGGAATACCGGGGGATTCTCATAAACGTGACATTTCGCAGGGATCCGCGTGTATTTACGGTTCTTTTATCTCCCTCGCGAGGGAGGAGGGAAGCACGAAACGTGTCACTTCTTGTTTTAAAAGGAGGGACTCTCTTTAATACTCTCGCCGATCGTTAAGACGATCCTTACATCGTTCGCGAACGCGCGGATTCTCGTATAGCCGACGCATTTCCGCCTCGGGAGGGCGTCTCGTAATGTCAATCATTTATAAAATGTCGTTCACGTAAAACTTTCCTCCACCCCCCGAGGCTATTTAACGACCGAGATTGTCGTGGAAAAAGAAAGCGGAAATGGATTGAATTTCCCTGGAATAAGATTCGCAAACCGCGACCGTCTGTCACGTTGTATCAAACGAGACGTAATGTTCTCGGTATTGACCACCGCATCAATTGTAATTGAAGGATTTACGCCCCGGGATTGGATTGCCAGTTTACGAGCCTCGGCGTGTGTCGCTGACCGTATCGGGAAAAGAGGGAAACATCTCTTCAACTATTGTTGTGTACTTGGAGAAACAAAATATCGGACTGGATATCCTGTAAATGTGCGGATATCGATACGCCTCCTCGTTTAGACGTCAATTAATCAAACGCGCTACACACGAGTTATCTGCGATAACAAAAGTTTCGCGCACATATTACGAAAAGCTTTTATTATATATTATCATGACAAATACGCGCGCGCGAGTATGAGGAATCCACGGAAGCGTATTTCGTATAAAATGCCGATAAAAGCGCCGCGTTTTTCCGAGAGCGCGCTTGTGCGCGTCGGCAAAACGGATTGCAGTAGGGACTGCATTTTGTGCGAGCCGTTCCGAGATATTCGAAGGTATTGGGGGAGAAACTCGCGGGACTCCTAAGAAGGTTACTCTCCCGAGGAATGCACGATTGGCGGAAAAGAAAAGGCTCTCTCTTTCTTTTTCTCTCTCTCTTCTTCTCTCTCTCTCTCTCTCTCTCTCTCTCTCTCTTTCCATCCGAAAGTAACCGATGGTGATATAGGTATCGTCCTTGCGGGGCTGTGGGGGTTACGATTCGACAGTACTTCGTTCGCCGTCTCGCGGAAAAAGGAAAGAGAGAGAGAGAGAGAGAGAGGCAACTCGGATTTCCTCGAGGAAATACTGGAGCTGCCGCGTGCTTTCGTCGGGATCGTACGAGAGAATTGTCCGAGAAGTTCGCGATCGAAGGAACTTAAACGACGCGAGCTTTGCGCGAAACGAAATATCCGCCCGCCACGACAAAAAATATTACGGAACGGTGTCAATCGCCAAGCTCGGGAAGAATTCACAATTTTATAAGTGAAAGCTGAGAAGTAAAAAATAAAAAATAAGGAAGACATAACGAAAGAATTAACCCTTAGAGGCTTTAGGTCTATATATGGACCTAGAATCAATTTCAACGCTCATTCACTTAAGAAATTAATGTTTTTGGACAATTCAATATTAATTATTGGCAATTTTTATAATTCTATTATTTTCTTCAATCTTTTCTACCCCTATCTCATACATAATTTTTTAAAATTTAGTTGATTACTCCCCGAGTTATACGCGATCAAAGTTCTAGTGAAGTATAGCCTTTAAGGGTTAAAAGGATGTATAAATGCGGATTATAAATTATTTTGAGAAGAAACGCTTATGGGGGATAATGGTTTCTGACAAAGTTTTCGTGTACACGTCGCGGAAGGTCACATCTCCATTCCTAACGGTAACACGATGCTCTCCCGACTTATTAACGAGAACTTATTAGCTTAACTCCTGACTTGAGCAGCCGTCCTAACACGTGCAAATTTGCAAAGTGGATTCATCCGCGCGCTATAATTCGTGCCGCGTAGCTGCATCGTCTAACAATAAACTCGGGGATGCAGTCAGACGTGAGGTGAGTCCCGTTGAAATTATATTGCCAAAATCTCGTTTTGACATTTTGACAGTTTGGATGGTTCTCAACAAAAGGGAGACGCGACGAGTTTTCATAGAATTGTCGAGAATTTATTGCCGGCTATTAATCACTTTTTAAAAATTAATAATATAAGAATTATCCTTCAACGCTGCGCCTGACTATCGGACACAATTCGTCGCGGTTGGAACGGCAGTTAATCTGAGCGTCGCATAAATTAACACGCCGACAAGATGAATGTCCCCCCCCCCTTATATTCTTGAGGACGAAAATCGGAGAATTTTCCATTATCTGACTCACCGATGCACCCGTGGGAAGTCTTCTCGTAGCCCGGCAGGCAAGTGATGGACAGGCTGTCCAAGATCGGCTGATCCTTCAGCTCCATAGGTTGCGCGCATCGATAGGAGCCCGGGGTGTTAATGCACCCGTAGCGACACAGCTCCGTCTGAAGATCCGGCACCGAGCATTCGTCCACGTCTGCGGGAAATGATCGCCATTTGTCAAGCGTCTCCGATACGTTCCCTACGAAAGCGTCGCGCCGAGCGAGAGATTCCCGCGAATGCTCCGCAAAATCTGGCCTAAGTGCGGTTCAGCGCGGGTTGAAATTCATCACGAAAATTCAATCGCGTCAGTCTTGCGTAAAATACAACGTCTCGAGTTAATAGGTCCGCTCTATCTAGCTGAACTCTTTACACGGTTCGTCTTTTCTCCTCTTTTCTCCAATGCGAGAAGAAAAAAAAAAAAGAAAGATGAACCGTGCAAGAAGTTCAGCTAAAAAGAACAGTCCTAATGTCTCGAGGAGCTATAAACCAGAAAAGGAAGCAATATCGAATTGCAAAGTCAAAGTTTACGAGCGAAGTTTTAATCGATCGTTGACCGATCCAATTGTTCACCTTGGCACGTCTTCCAGTCGTCCTCGAGCATGAAGCCGTCGGGGCACAGGCAAAACACCCGGCCCATCGTGGACAGACACGTGTGGGAGCATCCGGCGTTGTTAACGCTGCACGGACCCGTGTGCCTGTCACGCTCGCACGTGTGATTGTCAGCGGCCAGCGACGCGTCTTGCAAGCCCTCGCAGGAGCACTCGTACCCTCCTACGAGATTTCGACAGGTGTCCTGGCAGGGACCGTGACCGTTGTTCAGTAAACACTCGTTGATGTCTGCACAATAAACGTCGTGCAACGTTTAATCCGCCGCGTTTTGCTCCGCGCAGAGGAGCGTAATTAATTAACTCCGCAAGATACTTTGATGATGTTTGAACAAGACAATTACTACTCTAGGATCGCTTTAATTGCGATAAACAGATGGCGTTTGCACGAGGGAAATGAGATATCGAGGTAAGGATTCGAAATGAAAACCAAACTGAAAGTAAAAACATCTAAAATGTATAAGTATTTTGAGTCTGGCTTGTGCAGACTGAAATAAAAGCTTGACGTGAAATAAAAACTTGGCGCTCTGCGCGTGGACGGAGTTCGCGCATAAAAATACATCTGCGAAAATAGCGTCCATTAATGATAATTGCTACGTATGGCGAAATCGTGCTCACCGACGCATTTGCGGCCGTCCAATCTGAATCCCTCGTAGCAGGAACAGACGGGACGCCCGTTAATTTCGTTGCAAACGTGCTCGCAGGATGCCTCGGCGCATACGCCGTTCGGGTTTTGCTCGATCTCGCACTTTGGCACCTGTCCGACCCACTGACGATTCCTGCAGAGTAATCGGCTCGCGGAGGATACCATACGGTAGCCCGGCACACACTCGTAATCGGCTTCCAAATACTCGTGCCCCGGGGTCGAGGACCTTTGCAATTGTGACGCGAACGCCGGCGAGTTATTTTTACGATGAAATTCTATTTTCTCAGGTAGGATCTGTGGCATTAGCGCTAAATGGGAATCGGGATATATTTTGATTTTAATTTGAAAGCGCGCGTCACCGTGGGAGGGAAGGCTTTGCTGCCGTTTCTCCGGATTTGGAACAAATTAATTTTTGTCAGTAAATTCTCGTTGACCGTCAATATTAGATGTTTATCAATTAGATGAGATATGTGTTCACTTTAATTGATTGACATTTTAATTAAATAGAAACCGATTTGAGAATTTGATTATTGAAATGTTAATGTCGTTCAGTCGTTTCTGAAAATACCTCGTACATGTGCTAGTTTTTTAATGGTTATTTTGAATAGATCGGACACATTAAATATTAAATTATGGATGAAAATATATACAAGATAGAAGAGTGCCTTACATATTTGATTATTTATTCTCATTTAAAAGTGTCACGAAGAAAAATTATACTGTCACATTTTGAAATCGAATTAAATTCGTCTTAGTTTGTATCCAATCACTTCTATTACTCGTTAATTAATGAAACATACATCTATTATACTTTATCGACATTTTGATCTAAGTCGATTTGTAAAAAAAATCGATTATTAAAATTAACGTCTTGCGTCGCAGGAGATACTTCGTACACAATTCAGCTAGCGAACGTAAATCCAATTGACTCCGTTGAATCTCGGCTCCAAGATTATACTGAACATTGGATTACAGATGATAAAAGACAGGAGGGTGCTTACTTTACATATTTGATCGCTGCATCTTCATCTAAAAGTGTCACGGAACAAAATTTCGCTATCGTCTTTAGACGTAATCTCATCTAAATTCCCAACGATTTTTGTACTTTTTATTAACCAACGGAATATACCTTATTTTGATTTGTTTCGATCGAAGAGAGGTTTGATTTGAAGAGACGACTTCGGGGAGTCTGATTAAAATTAACGGTTGCACCGGGAGACACTTCGTGCATGGCTTATGCTCCATAGCGTTCGCGTAAATCGTTTACACCGGGATTAATACCGAGCATTGAATTATGGATGATAGAAGGTAGGAGAGCACTTACTTTACATATTTGATCAGCGCGTGGCGAGATAGAGGCGCCGGCAGGAACGTCCCGTTTATGCAAGATAAGTCCCCTTTCGTGCCGCCGTCGTCCTGCAACGTTCCCGTTACGCCGGTGACTTCCGCGTTTCCGTCGCCGGTCTCCTCGACGCTCTCCTCGGAATTAATTATCGGCTTCCTCGGCGGGTGTGCGCCGGAAGCGCGACGGATCGGCAGCTCGTCGTAGCGCGGCAACGACAACGGCTTCAGCCGCGACGTCATATATGCGTTGTAGTCCTTCAGGGTCCTCTCCAGCACCTCGTTCTCGAGATCCAGAATCGGTAGGTCCTCCTCGGTCCTCGAGTAGCCCAGCATCTTCTCGGCGTCGTAATGCGAGCTCCCGAAATCGATTTTACCCTCCCGCGCCGCGCTCGACTCCGCGCCCCGTCCGAACGATTTCTTCGGGGCGGTATCGAAGATACCGTCATCCAAGATCGAGGGATCCTTCAGGGCGGATTTGGAGATCTCCATTTCGAGCTGCTTGGAGAATTCCCTCTCCACCGTGTCGGCCGCGTAGACACCGCGACGCGGCGTCGTCCTTATCAGCCTGCTCGTCGTCTCGAGTGTCGGACGACGTTGAAGACTCGACGACGTCGTCGTCGTGTCGGTGGTCTCCGTCAGCGAGGCGCGATCGGCGGCGACGCTCGACGAGTTCTCTATCGCCGGCTCGGACGTGTTAATCCCGGCGAGATCGAGTTTTTCAGGGATACGTCCGCTCAGGCCATCGTGCGTCTTTCTCTTGCGCTTCAACGATCGTCGCGCGACGTCCTGCCGCCTGTTGTTTCGCCGCGTGCTCTTCCCACTTCTGTCTCGCTCCTTCCGGTCCTTCTTTTTCCGCTTTCGTCGTTCCGCGCGGGACTTTCGCGCCTCCCGACTCCTCGGCCGCGACTTCGAGAAGGGGTCGTTTCTCTTCCGTGGCGATCGATCCCGCTTGCTTATCTCGTTCTCGCGACTGTCCTCGGTGATGTCGTGCACGCGATCCTTGACACCGGCACCCGCCAGTCCCTCCTTGCTTTTACGACGCTTTTTGCGCGTCCGACTGCCGAAGTTGCCCTCTTGCTGCTTGCTCGGGGTCGCTGTCGAACAGATAGCGAAGGTAGATCTTCAAAAACATGTCGATCGGATACTGGGCGTACGTGAGCGATTAATAAAATCGACGAAATTTTTGCCATCCGAGCTTGACGCGATACGGAAACAAGTGTTTACGTTGACATATGGAAAATTTCCGGAATAACGTGATTCGCTTAGAAACGGATATCGTATCTCGTTCCCGCGAGGATTTTCACCTTGCCGCGGTCCGATTTACCGGGGATATATACGTTAACATTAGGGAGACGACAATTTTACTTACTGACATTTACGTCTCGCCGAGGCGGAATTTTCGCACCATTTTCTGACAAAAGGAGGTGTTTGTCCTCGCGTTCATCGCCGCGGGCCTCCGCTTTCGCTTCCGCTTCCGTCTCCTCCTGCTTTTTGATAATGCCTCGCGACGAGAGCGTCCTTCTGTTTTCCTTGAGAGCCTCCATTCCCTCAAAAGATGCGTCCCGGCTGGCAGATAACAACAGTTCTAACCATCTTTGCTCTCGCAAAAAACAAAGGATCCGGGGAGACGCTGCTTAGTCTACTAAATAAATTATCGAAAGAACAAAGAGGACCTTGTCGCGCAATTTCAACGTTTCAAGACTAAAAGATCACTTAAATTAGAATTTATTTCAAGAGAAAAGCCAAGGTATTTTTATATTTATGTAAATTCCTACGGCTTACTTGTTCAAAAAGACGAAAAATAATAGGACATTGGACATATGTATGAGAACATAGCGTGGATATAAATGTAAGCTGCACATATAAGTGAAAAAAAGAATACCATTAGCAATCCAATCTTTTCCTGCATTCCGTCCTTAATGTTACATAATTAATTGTCGATCAATTGATAGTATTTTGAAATGGCACTTCTTTGACGCTATCATTTCGACAAATCATTGCGATCTACACCGTTAAATTCATAGTGTCAAATTAAATTCAATTTGAGTCATTTTCAATCATTCCTATTGTCAATCATTCGCCACTGCTCCTACTCAATATATCGTTAATTTAACTAAAACAATGTTAATTTGACTGAACTAATGGAGTTAAAATAATAAATTTCGACATACATAATAATTAAAAAATAACGAAACGTTATTTAACTCGAAGTATTGGTTTAAATTTCACCCTCTAATATTTAACGGTGTATAATTGCAGCGTAATTTTATTAAAGAGTCTCCTGTGTGATATCCGACCGGATACGCAGTTTTATACGGCAAAGCATACGTCATTGCGAATCGAATGGATCCACCCGCGTGAAGAGCCTCGTTTCTCGCGTTTCCTGCATCGCGTTACGTCCGGTAGATAGGTTCGACGAAGGGCGAGGTAGCTTTTACAGTTTCGAGGAGATCGTCGATACGCGCGGCGATACTTTACCTATACTGCCGATGGGTTCCCAAAGTGTGCGAATCGTCGCCGGAACGATCCGATCCCATCCTGTCCCCGGACGTGCCGCGTGCCCCGACATTTTGGCAGAACCCTGTAAACGCGAGCAAACTTAAGAGCGGGCTCGATTGGCCGTGGCAGGAAAATAAGGACGAGCTAGACTGAAGAGGGAAGGGTTGGGCAAAGGGTCGTTCCGTTCTTCCCGCGGCTGTGCATCTCCGCGGGCGATGCAGGCAGCGAAGCGAAAATGCGGAAGTTCTATTGTGAAGTTTGTCGGAGCCTCGTGCACACTTGTGCCACGAGTTCGGTCGAAACTTGGGCTGGTTACCGCAATGAAACTACGCCACGCGGAACCGCGGAAGTCATCGGTCCTCGCCCGTCATTTCGCTCCGTCGAGCGAGAACCGTCCGCCGCGCCGTCGATATGGAAATTCTTTAATGCGCGAAGACGGCGATAAAATCGAGTTGATGGGAATGAACGGGAAAGCGGGAGGACGGGCGAGAAATATCTTAATTTCTCGGAGAATGTGCCTCAGACGTCTGCAAGACGTCTTTCAATTTTTTTCTTTTTTTCGACGTTCGAGAATGCAACCGGCGCCGCTGAATGCGAGGAACCTTTTACGAAAACTCTTTTCGGAGAGTAAGCGCACGCCGGGAAGTAATTTCAAGTGATAACATCTCGTCCGTGTTTCCCCTTTTAGAAATTTTCCCTCAATGAACTCGCGATTTTTCCACTCGCGAGGCGTAATATGGATTTCAGCGCGCTAACGAAGGGGAGATGCCTATGGGATGCCCGGTAAAAGTTTCACGGTAGATTATACTCGAAACTTTTTACGAGGCCCTCGATTCGAGGAGAGGCGGGACCGGCCGCCTCATTTTCCCTCGCCGCGTTGCCGAAGAAAGCTCGTCGAGAGAAGCATCCTCGACTCTAATCTAGGCGATATCAAGTGGCAATTGGTATAATCCAGCGATAATCGACTTTCTCCGTTGTTATCGCTGTATCCGAAATCGTTAACGAACGCAAGTACCCGCCCGAGAGATATCTCATCGAAGGAGATATTATTTTGCAGAGAGATTTTGTGTCTACATCTAAATAATATATAGGTATATACGTTAGATTAAATTTGGGTATGTAATTTATATTATTAGATTTATAATTAATTGGATTTATAATACATTAATAAAAAAACTTTATATATATCATTAAATATAATTTTTTGCATGTGTATATTTCTGATTCAAATGTTTTCCATATTACAACATAAAACTTCTGAATTCTCTGATATAAATTACAAATAATTTTACAAGATATCTAGGAATTGATCAATTTAGAGAAATTGTAATAAATTTATACTCTGCTCGATATCCGCAATTGTTATACCTTTGGGAGTCTTATTTCAATCGTTTTCGGCGCACCATCTAATCTAGAAATATGAAAGAGCAGAATACATACACACACCACGCGCGCGCACCAAGGCGAAATGAAGAGAACTGTTCCAACTCTAGAAACAATTAAAGCGAGCAACTAAGCTTCGCCTTAGGCAGCAGAGAGTAATTCGTTCGTTTCTCTATCGTAATAAGCGACCGACCAGGAGCGTGGTGATTCCGTCGCGAAAGTTTAATTAAATTCAATCAGTGGTCAAACGACGTTCGCAGAATATATTTCATCGAAGGTAAAACCGCGCCGCTTTTTGATCATTATCATTATGACTAATCAACGCGAGTACATAAAGTATGCGCGATGTCGGCACGTTCTCGATTTACGCGTGTTTACGCATTCACACGCGCCGCGCTGCAAATACAGCGGTTTTAGGGGAAAGCTGGTTTTGAAGCTTTAACGGCAAGCGCCCGCCTAAATCAGCAATCGGGACGCTTGAATGTTTCACGTTTATTTTCACATTGCCCCGACAAGAATAACATAATGTATGACACATTATGCTGGCGCACGAGCGTACACGTTGAATAAATGAGTACATTTCGGTGAACGGCGCGCGCGCGCGCACACACCGTCACCCGTGCACCGGCAATTTTTCATTTGTCGCGCTCGCACACACATACACGTATAAGTACAACGGCGGTCGTTTCCTAGCTCGACATTCCACGTCTGTAATATTCACGGGTCATCACCTTTAAAGTTACATTCGCGTTTTCGCGAGCCAACCGCCCGCGCCCGGTCCAAAAGGCCCGGCGCGGTTGCGAACTCTCGAGTAGTCTGGTACGCGGAAGGTATACTTCGGGAAGCGAATCTGAATTTCGGATCGCGCGACGCGATCAATTTTTGAGCGATCTCGGTCGAGCTCCGGTGGCTCGGAGAAACGGCCAGGAATAATTTCGAATCGAGACGCATAATCGCGGCGCGCTTTGAATAAGTTCCGGTTGTAGAGACGCAAGAGAGAGAGAGAGAAGACTTTGGGAAAGCCTGATGCCCTGTTCGGAATTTCCCGGCGAACACCTGGCAAACCGCTTATCGTTCACCTGCGATAAGCTCGACATCGTCACGGATGGGAATTTCGCCATCAGCTCATATCGCACTGATGCGCGGAGCGTGGCCTCGTCTCGTTGATCCCTTGTCAATTTTCGCTCACGACACACGACGCTAGGGACGACGAGATTACCTCCGGTAATGTTGCATCGCCAATCGAATGAAATGAATTTCCGGTGCGCCGGAGCTCGGCCAATAGAACCCTCACCCTCACCCTCTCTCCCTTTCCCTCTTTACCTAAAAGGTAAAAGGATAAATAATCCCTCTCCGAAGAATATTCCCGGCGATCGATGAAAAACGGCGCGGCGCGCTTCCCATAATTATTCCACATTATGCACTAAGCTCGCCCCCCTTCGGCGGAATAATTCATTGAGCGTTTGACGGCTGCCTACGGAGACGAGTATATGAGAAAAACCGATTATACGAGGAGATTATGTTACGTCATAACTGTGAATTATAGATCCTGCGCGAGAGTGTTATTAATGGAAATGATTATGAATTACACAAAGAGTGTATTTTCCGTTTCTTCACATTTATGCGATTATTATAATTTTAATCGAGCAATAACACGTAACAGCTGTCACGCGAATATATTTTTCGAGCAACACGAAATATGCAGGTGCGCTTCGACCGCGCTCTCTAAATATTTAGTTCCTTCTCGAATGCGTTTCCAAGTTTTATGCAACGTTCCTGCGATATTCATAAACGATATTACTCCATTTAAGCCGTAAGCGGAGCACGGCAAAAATGAGTAAAAAAAGTGCACAGTAGAAACAGCATGCACGCGTTTCATCCCCCGGTAAATCTTGCGCCATTTTGTTAATCCTGTTCCGCGCGGAGAATATGCAACGACGTAATTACGTGCAAATGTACCAACCGCGCGAACAACCGCATAAATCGTAAACGAGTTAAGTGGTGAAGTTAGATTGCCCGGCGCTCATTGTTTTTTCATTGCTTAAATGGATCACATACGTGGAGAGCCAGTAAAAGAGAAAGAGAAAGAGCGAGAGGGGGGAAATCCACTTAATGTTAATTCGTAAATCTGCTAATACGCGTCCAACGGCAAAACTAATTACATCACGCTATAGAAAAGACGCTGGGGCCTGGGGGGGGGGGGGAGAGCTCGGGCTGGCATTTCATTGTGATTGCACGGTCCACAATGCATCGTGAAAATTAACAGACCGCGCCTCAAGTCGCTCTCCGCTCGCGAGACTCTACGGAGACGGGAAGCCGAGGTTGGAAATGGAGTTTCTCCTGTCGCGCGACAGCGAGGAAATTTCTCCCGGAGATGTAGTGGACTATTTTTCACTTTTAAGATATGAGCCATCGGGCGGAAGGTGGTGTGGTATAAAAGGCATATTCCTCGCGCTTTAAGGAACGAAAATACGAAAAGGATTTAATGTAAGATAGCCCCCGCCTCTATTACGCCGTTCTTCTCCATTTCGCCGCGGAGCGCGGGGCGGAGAAGACGCGGGTGACCGCGACGCGGGAGGCATATTCTTCGCGCTTTGAAGAACAAAAAGTAACAAAGGGATTTAACGTTAAAATAGCCGCCCCATTACGTCGTTCTTCTCCATCCCGCGCGAGAGAGCCCGAGAGAGAGGTCTTGCTTTAACGCTTCCCGAAAACAATTCGTCGTCCTTTAGAATGTACGATTTATCGCTGACTCGTACTACTGCTCCGCGCGCGCGACGCGACGCGACGATTTTCGATTAGCGGACAAACCGAATTGCACGATAATTCTCCGCGTGTTTTCTGCAAGATGCACGCGACGCGAGATAAAGCAATTAGAGGTGGAATCTCAGCCGGCTAATTCTGGACGGGAATTCGTAACGCGGTTTTAAAAACCATGAGACAAAAATTTGCATATTATTACAGTCTCTTAAACGTTCTTTATTCATGGCTCCCCACCTCTCCTTAAATTACGAGGCAAACGTCTCGTCTCGGTTTTTTAAGCTTTATCTCGGACGTATTTCTTTTTTTATTTCTTTTTTTTTTTATTCTCTATTCTTCAGGCACGCCATATAAATTAAAACGCAGACACAGGCTGACGTCCTCAAGATTGAATCATCTTGCATTCTTTGAAGATTGATCACTGAATTGATTACCATTCGTAATAAAAACTGGACGACCCAGTCAATCGTTATATTTCATTAATTCTATATATATCGGCTAATCTTTAAAAGAACCATATTTATTGAACAACATAATGTATATAATTATAACTATTGTATATTAATATATATGTTCTTGATTAACATAATTCATAGAATTATAGAAATTTGAGTAATTTACATTTGAGTAATGATAACAATTTAGCTAATTATTACTAAAAGAGACAGAATTAATAATTTCATTCAATAATACAGTTAAAAGTATTTATGATTATAAACGATTTTTGCATATACGTATATAGTTAAAAGTTATTGAATTTAATAACTGTTCATTGCAGGAATTTTATTTTACAGATTAATAACGATATAAAATATTGCGCGCAAAGAATGTCCAATAAATATCAAATATCCGTACCAATTATACATTTATCATAGAAATACGTTATTATTATACCAAGTTATACTGATATAAAATAAAAATTTGACCGAGCGTCCTGTCTGCGAATAATGATAAACGATGTCCCCGATATTCGGGAAATATTTCTCCAAGAAAATAAATTCTGGAGTATCTTCCCATTGGTCTAGAATTGAAAAAAGAAAAAGCAGAATAAAAATCGCACTCACCGAGCGGCAGAGCAATCGCCACGAGAAACAGGACGGCACAGGCGAGCCTCGCGTGGCTCGCACGTTTCTCGATGCACATAACGCGGACGTCGTTCACCCCGGCATCCGAATATACACACTCGTACCGTGTCGCGCGGCCGCTCGCGTGGCTCTGAGTGTACCCTCCTCGTTAGATTTCGAGTTTCGAAACGCGCTCCCGCCCCTTCCCTGCCGCCCACCTCGCGCTCTACCTCTTTCTCACGCCCGCTTCAATTTGGTCCCGCGCAGCTCTCGGATGCTGCGCGAACGGTCCAGCGAGGCGCCTGCTCGACGACGACTCGTTCTACGGCTTCGCGTGCCATCCGCGGTAGGCGCCACTCGCTTGAGATCCAGAAGAAGCAGATGAGAGAAAGGATGAGCCCGCGCGTTACAGCTGTTACCGAATCCCGTCAACGCGGGTAACGCGCACGGATTTTGCGGTTCCCTTCCGTGCTATGTTTATAATTTTCAGAACCAAGAAAAGATAGATAAAAAGTATAAGTTGAACCGAAATATTAAAATTAATCCGCATTGATAGAATTGAACATTAAAAAGCCAGATAATTGCGAAGGGCGGGGAAAATTGTGGAAAATGCAAGCGCGACTCCAATAAAATCTAGAAAAAATCCGTCTCATTTCGGAATTTCCTATATATATTAATTCTTCCCGATTTATTTACCTAAAAATAAATTATTGCGTTATTTTTGTATATCTCGAATCGAGAATGACACGCGTTTGCAAGATAAGAAACCGCGATCCTTCCCTCGCAAAATCCCGGGAGGGGGTGACGGTCCCGCGCTCTCGCGTACGCACTTCCGCGTATGCATCCGCGACTGGACGTCGCTGGCTTTGGACGTCCACATGCCACATGCGCCGTCGTCCTCGCCGCCGACTCGACCTAGCTCCTGAAACTCCCTCTCGGATATCGATCCCCCGGCGCGTTCGCGCGTTTCGAACGACGCAAGCTCCGAGCTGTTTAAGCCGAGTAGCCGAGTACAAGTTGCCCTCCCGGCGAAGCTAGTTCACATGCCCGGCGAACCGCATCACCCCCTCGGCCCTTTCACCCCCGACAGCGCACCCTCTCCGGGCTCCCATTTGTCCTCTGTCTATCGGAACTATCTCAGTCTCATTTACGGCTTTCTTCGTCGTGATCAGGAGGCACGGCAAGCGGCAATCGGGCGAGATGAGCGACCAGGAGGATCTGGATTATTACATCATGTTCCCGTCGTTCCCGCCGTCCCCGAAGGACCCGACGCTGACCGCGGCCGGGCAGGATCAGCGGGAGGAGTTCGTGTTTGTGTACGAGGAGGACAAGCGGCCGGTCGTGATCCTGCTGGGATGGGCCGGCTGTCAGGACCGTTACCTGGCCAAATACAGCTCGATCTACGAGGAGAAGAGGTATTCCGCGCCGCTGATCGCCGCGTGTGGCGATCGAGCCGACGCGCGTTTCATTCCCTCGGAAGGTCGAAAATCCTGGTGCTGAGAAACGTCACGATTCCGACCGGAATCAGACGTTCTCCAAGTACCCTCGCGCGTGCACCGGATGCGCATTTCACAAATGGCCTATAGAATCCGCGAGAATGATTTTACGAAAGAACGGAGATGTGTCTCGACACATCTCGACTCGTCGTGGCGCTACGAAGTAGCAGTCCTTACGCAATACTTTAGATGATTCATTATAATTAATATACTGCTTACATGACGGAATTTGGAACGAAATCTCAAGAGGCACGGTGGTGTCTTGCACCGACTACTTACACGCGACGCGACGAGTCGCGAGCACTCGATATTCTATTTACAACTTTATGTTGCCTATCGCGGGATCAAAGATGTTCGTGGAGATTGCGGAAATGCAGCCGTAGCGCTCCATTTTTGTTGAATGTAAACGACGCGTGTCAAAGCAATAAATTCGCGCTTGTAACAGTTAATCCCTATAGTTGGTCGTTAATCCCGTCCGCGGTTGCTTCCTCGCAGCTGCATCACGCTGCGCTACACGGCGCCGGTGGAGTGCCTGTTCTGGCGCCGGGACAAGATGCCTTACATCGGCAAGCGGCTGCTGCAGGTGATCACGGACAAGCGGCTGGACGAGCACCCGATATTCTTCCACGTCTTCAGTAACGGCGGCGCGTTCCTGTATCAGCACGTCAGCCTCGCGATGCAGAGGGCTAACACGCCATTCAAGGTAGACCCCGGGTGGACGAACGTCGATCGTTGCGTCCCTCTGCGCAAAATTCGCCTCCGGACGATGTACACAATTCGTCGTGTCGGGAATAGCACTGTTTATAATCACATCTCAAAGTATACACGACGTATAAAATTATACATAATATAATTTAGAAATAGAGATCTAGATTTTTAGAATAAAATTTTATTTATAATTTTATAAATAGAATATTAGATAGAAAAAGAATGAAAAATGCTCGCCCCTGCAAAATGTAGACACGTGTGTAAAATTAGAAATTCTATATTCTTGACGCAAACATTAAAATACATGACGTATAAAGTTATACATAGAATGTATAACATTTCAAGCTATAGAAAATATTCTTTTGCTTGCTGTCGACATGTGAGAATTCTTAATTGAAATCGCAGGTCAGGGGAGTGATATTCGACAGCGCGCCCGGCGAGAGGAGATTAACGGCGCTTTTCAAGGCGATCAGCGCGATTATCGGCGGTCATCCCCTCACGAATCTGCCGATGTCGTTCGTCATCACGTTCTTCCTCTCCGTACTCTGGTTCTTCGAGGTAAACGAACAGCATGTTGACATCCTGCGATACCCATTGTCTCACGAACATTACCCGGCATGAAACGATCGTAATCTTCATTAATTTCCGTACGCGACACGATCTCGTCGCAACGAGACGTTTGGTCAGCAGGAGTCAGGACGGTGAACCATGTCATGTTCATAGATTCGATCATTTCAAAGCTGTACCGACGTCGTACAGTTTATACGTCGATTTATGATCGTCAGGTAATTGCGCAGGCTTTCAGCAGAGCGCCTATTCAAACGAACCCGATCGCCCTCGCCGAGGAAGCCTATTCCTGGCCTCAGCTGTTTCTGTACTCCAACAGCGACACTCTGATCCCGGCGTCCGTGAGTTTCCATTTTTTTTTTTAACGCTAATTCTGCAGCGATAAGTTGGATTTTCAAATGACTCTTGGTACACAAATAATTCTTTCAATAAAAGGAAAAGAGAAAAGACATGTATAGAAAAGAGGATACTTAGAGTTATTATATTTATGATTAATAATTCAGTGTATATCATCATTATTAATTGTCAACTATCTTAGACGCAATAAGAGGAATCTATTGTAAGAGAGATTCATGAGCTTCTGTCTCGACGTCAGGACGTCGAGAAGTTCGCCAGCCGGCGGGCCGAGCGGGGTGTGCGGGTCCAGCTCGTCCTGTTCACTAATTCGCCGCACGTCAAGCACTACACGACCTACCGCGACGTCTACGTGAACACCGTGTGCGGCTTCATCCACGAATGCCTGATCTCGCCGAGCCCGTCGAGGAGCCTGATGTCGTCCCTGGATCGCGGCGACGATCATGGCTCCCAGAGCTACGACGCGCCACCGGGTCTCACCAAGCGCGTCGTGCTGCCTCACGAGGCCAGCAAGCAGCAGAATTAGTAGTCCGGAAGACGCTATATATAGGATAGAATAGTCGCCCGCGACCTCGCGGATGTGGACGTAAAAAGGGAGAGAGGATCGATGATCAATTTTATTATGTAGCACACTTTATAGACTAAAAGGTCTAAGAAGAAAGGAGTGAATTCGAAGGAAACGTCAGGAATCCGTTTTGCGCTATTATACGATCTCCCAATCCCCGTAATTGGAAATTGGTTTTCGAACTGCACTGAATTCTTTCCCTCCTATCCTATCTTCGTCCATTCATTGCGATTCTGAGACGGAAGAATCTAATTAGGACGGTCAACTTCTCTGTTAGAGTTGACGTGAACCAAGAGAAGTGTTTGCAACGGTGAAACCAGAGGAAAACATTCTAAAAATTTTTTGAGGCGGTTTCCGATTTCGAGGGACCGGGAGATTAAAATTTCGCGCAATAAGTGTCTCACGAATTCTTTCAATTCATTCGTTTCATATGGCATAAAGAGGCGATGTGCGAGATGCTGGAAACGGTGCTACGTTCGTTAATGTACAGTGCTGTTTTATATAAAGTTGATGATTTTATTTTCGAGTGAAAGTTATTCAAATGAAAATGTAGATTTTTCACGAGCCGACCAAGAGAGCAGACACGCGGTGGCGTAAGAGTTTCCAAATTAAATGTACTTCGTATAAGTCCAAAAAAAAATATGAAGACTTTTATTAAAACTTATCTCAATTTTACTTCGGTGCATTTAGATCATTTGTATTTCTAGATAACTCGAATGTCATATGCACATGCTTACTCACGCGTTATTTACTTCCTACAATTTGAAAAATTCTATAAAGACTTCTCGCGATGTATTGCTATTGCATTTAATACAATTCTCAGTGGATCAGAACCGAGATTTCTGGACGAGTTATGTGCACTGTTTGCGGCATCGTGAGCCTTCTCAAAATTTTCTAATTTTCGCGAAAAGAAACAAAAATCAGCGAAAGAACCGATAGTATCCTTTCTCTCTCCCTTGCCTCAGTTCCCTTTACGTTACAGTTCCCTTTACGTCCCCGTTTCAGCTTGATTCTTCCTTCGTACTTTTTCGTTATTTCTTCCGCCACCGCGTGTCCGAGTGATCGCTGTTTTAGAAGCAAGCTCGCAAGCTCGTAGACACGAATGCATCCTCTGTATAATAATCCGGGGAACCGAGTCTCTCGCTTGTCGGACGGTTGTGCGCGTTCTCCTTCGAGAACGTCGAGGATTAATTGTAAGAGAGATTTCTAAGGACGAGGTGGATGCGTTTGATAGAAAATCGTACGCAATATGTCGCGCAATGTGTTTTACCGCTTATGCTCGGTGCTCTTTCCTACGCAACGGAATAAAGGAACCCGCACAAAAGAATCAAGCTGGACTTGATTTTAGCTTACGCAACTCACGATTCGAATGCATGGCATTTAATATTGATTCGAATAAGAAAACGCAGGATTCTCCTTGTGTCTCGAATTATATCAGTGATAAATTTACGAGGAACGCTCGGCACACGAGCGTGTAGCTCTGTATCGTTAATATATCTTTAATATATAATATATATATATTTAAAAATAAATATATTTTGATCTGTCGATTAGTTATACGAATAAAGACTGATAAATAAAGCTGCAAAGAGAGCCTTTTGTTCTTTTCATCAAACGAATGAATGTAGATTCGCTCCATCCATAAAATTTCAGCGGTTTTCTTTTATTAAATCGGAATATCGATTCCGATATTTTTTTTTATGACCAACCATAAAGTTGGGAAGGTTATTGTCAATGCACAACGCGGTTTTTTCATTTTCGCCCAAGCGTTGCTCGACTTTTAATTTGCTATAAATATACATATATATATAGAAATAATTTTGGTCTGTCTGAAAGGTGGACCATATAGTTTCGAGAAGTACAATCTAAAAGAGAAAACTCGAAAAAGACACATCGATTTCAAAATCAGCGAGGATCAAAGCGAATCGTTTCATATTCTCATTATGTGTTATCCCCCTTCGCCGCGACGAATCTAAGCACTGTCCGTAACAAGACACAAAATTGCGAGGAGTATAATAGAATTAATGCCCTGTCTGTTTTCGTGGAGAAAACGGAACGAGAAGAGCAGGAGAAGGCATTGTCAGAGAATGTGAACAAACCGAATGGCAAATTAGCTGCTCTTTCCGGAACCAAGTAGGCGAAAGAGTTCGCGTACGTTTAAACATATGCATAATTACGTTATGAATTAATTTGCAGTATTATTAAAAAGTCGCGCCGAAGGAAGACTAAAAGAACGGCTGATGTTGACGGTTTTCCGTCGGACAAGGATGGAAATAAACGGTGCTCGGAGGAATATATTTGCATGGATGCTTATGCAAAGTAAACATTTTTTTATCTTGTACTTCGTAAGCGAAGTAATGCACGTTGGCTTTTATGTACCTAAGATGTTTAAATCTATGCAGAACGTGCCTTGCTAAAGCCGATGGCGAGAAACTACCACAGTTTTCGCGGAATCAGTTTAATAGATTGAAAGGCAGCCGAAAGTCACAAATCGATACCGTCTCGAATAAAGCTGAACCGAAATCTTCTAACAAAGACATCCTGGGAGCTAAAGCAAAACGCGATATCGTACGTCTGTTATAGCCAAGAGTTTTCATTTGAATACATTGAGGTCCTAAACGACATACAATTATAAATATCTCTTAATCAAGAAATACGCGATTTGCACTGTTACAATAAAGTCTTTTCTGAATTATTTCGAGAATGCCGGTTACGAAATTGCTAATGCTAATTGAATAATAAATTCCGAGACAGATAGCGGAAAACATAACGAAGCAGGGGAAAAAGTCGCACGTAAATGCCGTAAAAAGAATTCCAGCGACGAGTAATTTCGTCTATGAATTTAATCCGTTCGCCAATGCCGAACAGTCACGTCCGTTAACGTCGCAGACTCATTCGTGGCATTGTACGAATAACTCTGAACGAACATTGCCGCATTTTAAGACAGGTGTGGAGTTAATTAAGTTGCGTTGCACTACTGATTGTTCCACTGGACTTTCTAAATTACACGTTTCGAAATATGCTTGGTAGAAACACAGGCGAAATATTATCTCGATATTAATTAACAAGATATATAAAACTGGTCCAAGACATCCTATATTTTTTGCCTATGTTAATATTCATTTATTATATGTAGATACCACGTCACTCAGCAAATCCGCGGACCTCCCGAAACGGAAGTCGTCCGCCGTCTTGCCGGAATTGAACTCGCGTACCGATTTCGCGGCAGTTGATCCAGATTCGTACGCATTGAATTCTTCCCCAACCAAAAATACTTGCCTCCCGATACTTGGCAAGGAGGATCCGACGAGGACGCTAAACAAACAAATTGACAAAGAGTGTAAATTATTTACTGACCTTCACTGATTAACTCCGTTCGCTCTTTAATTTTCTTTTAACGCCTGTTATTTATTACGTCGGATTACAAACTCTAAAATCGCACTTGTATCGTTTTAGACGAGCGAGGCGATATAGATCGCGAAGTGGAAAACGTGAAGTCTGCATGGCAAATGTTACGAGAGGAAAACTACTGGGCGAAAGGCAAAGATCGCATTGACAATGCCCGAACGAAAAAATTGTACGAAACGTTAGAGAAGATGACGTGCGAGATAGACAGAGTTCAGAAAAGTTTCGCGGATCCCAAGGCAAACCGTTATTTGCGCAAAAGCGCGAATAACGTCCCCAGAACGAGTAGCAAGCCGAGTTTACAGGAAAAAGCCGAAATTCTGAGAAGCGTAATCTTTCCCGACAGAAAAGTCAGAACCAAATCGGCGGTCTCTCGTCCGAGAAACGTCGATAGCGAAATAATTGGTAAGGATATGGCAAGGGTGCGATTTGACGAAGCTGCGGAAAATATTTTGACGGATAAACAGCCGCGTAAGAATTTACTTTCGAAATACACCACGAAAAAGCGATCTGTACACACTGACGCGAATAAACACGATATCGCCAATGATGCTAGATCAGTTCACACAATTCCATCGGATACCTGCAATAAAAAGCGAGATGCAGCTGCTGTTACAGATATAGCGAAGCCAACGTTTGCAGACGGCACCAAGACGAGGGCGAGAATAAAATCTTCCATCGAGGAATTACTGCAACGTTATAACTGCAACGATATTTATAAATCACACGGTATCGTGGAGGAAGAGCGTTATCCTCTAGATATGAAACCATCAACAAGCGATATCGCGGATATTCTAGCGTGTCACAATATCGGATCACACCTGTTTTATGAAAATTTCAAAAGACGCAGCGACGGCTACGATTCGGACGATTACCCAAGCGAAAATGACAAAGATCGTTCTTGCTCAAATACTGCAACCACAGTCACGCAAGTGACGTCCGTTGATACTATCCGAGAAAATAGAAGAATTCGTGGTAACAACGATACACGATTGACGAAAGCGATCGACGCGAGAGCTTTCGATACTCGGACACAGTCGAGCGTGACAAACTGCCAAGATAACGCCTTTATTGAAATGGGATTAAACAAAAATTTATCGAGAGATACGCTGTCGCAAATACTGCAGTCGGAATACCTGAGAAAGGACTTATCTTTATAATCCGTGTAATATCCGTTGTATGACAGAAATATCATTAATATATACTTTTATTCTTAAACATTTCTAAATTATTATATTTTAAATGGTTTGAAATTCATCATCATATTTCGTAAGTCTTGTTCTTACTTTCTTGGTTCTCACAACGCGAATAGATCGTCTCCCCCCTGTATGCTAAGATGCTCTAAAAAATATAAATGTGAAAGTTAAAATTTTTTTTTATGTACAATCTTACGTTTGCATAGAATATGCATTTTATATTTTAACCGTATAATTAAAATTTTCAACTTTTATTAGAACATATCACAAAATGTTTTCCGTTAATTCTTGAGTGATACAATACATATATAAATTAATTATATGATGAATCTCATAAATGTGTGTCTTACGTTTCTCAATTAGTTTCTTCAAACCAGTTCCGTTCCGTCCGTCAAATTATGGCACTATCAATCAAATCCACACTTTGCTGCTTCAAAAGAAGTAATAAAAATTTACTTAATGTATATGTATAAATAAAGCGTTATGATATGTCTTCGACTGGCCGATACGCGATGACGCATCACACCAACATTCTTGTAAACGTTCACAGCTACTTCATCGAGAATCATTCACAGTGATTTCAGGTCAAACAGATATCTTCGCACAGTCCTCAACAAACACTTGATCATTTCCTCCTCGGTAACAAAAGAATCGTTGGATGAGAGACAGAGCATATCACAACACTGGAAGCGCCGAACTGTGGCTTTGGTATATTATAGCCCCGGTAAAATTAATCGCTGCCGCCAGCACGAAAACCGGCATCCACCAACCGTGCGAGGCAGTCACTAATTCGGCTGTCAATGGTCCACAGAGAATTCCAGGTACTGTCGCCTGAAAACCAAGACATACACGACACTGATAATGTGGACAACTCTGCGACGATTGACTTGGTATCGAATTAGGTAGGAAAAAAATACGTACAATTGTATTTGAAACGGCAAATGTAATTCCCGCATGATTCGGAGCTATATCCGCATGATTACTTAAATGTCCGGCAGAGTTGCACGCGCAGAGGCCCATGGATATTGAAACAAAGCTGTAAGATAATAATTTACACATATATGTATATCTATATATATCCAGAACAAAAGCCCAGCAATATAAAATAACTTAATAATTGTACATACATGACTGCAGCAAGCAGATTATCTACAGCACAGAAAGCTAATAGAAAAGCACCTGGTCCTATTAGGCCTATATTTGTCATCAATCTTCTAACAGATAAAACAGACCATCTTTTTTGTATTAAAGTGTCAGCGCTGTGACCGGCAACTGCGAAAGGAAATAAAGGAAATATTACAAAAATTTATAAAATATTTAAAACAAGGTTGAAATATATAATTATGTACCTACCAATGCCAATGAGAGAATTAACAATATAAGGGACAGCTGTGAAACTAATACTCTCCTTGTTCGCAGACAAGTTTCTTGCCAAATAAGTTGGCAGCCACTGCATTATTATATAATTGCTCCAGTTCATTGCAAAGTGCGCTATGTACAAAGCCCACAGGGGCCAATGAGCAATGAACTCGGTCCAACGCAAGCTTCTATTCTGAGCTACCTGTCGATCAATCATAAAGTTAATACCAAGAATACAATTAAACGTAAATTAAATGCCAGAGAGAGGTTTACTTTAGGAACAAATAACGGTATCTCATCTTGAGAGTTGGTTTCCTGATACAGCATCAGCCACAACACGGTCCATGCGATACCTATTGTCCCGAACAAGTAAAATCCAGTTTGCCATGGCAAGCGCGGGCATATCTAACGAAAGGAAAGACAATTTATAAAAATGTAATCTTTCTTCGCGATTTAATTGCGCATTGAGAGTACGATCAATCTTACAACAGACGCGACCACTTGGCCAACGGAACCAGCAGCTACCAGGTAACCAAAAGCGCGCGATCTCTCTTCCACAGGAACATTATGTGCGAATAAATGAAATATCACGGGTAGGCCTGCGAAACAATGCCACATTAACTCGGAATATATTGTCACGTCTGCTTCGACTGTTTCGTTTCCTCCTCCTTCTCACCTAATCCTTCTCCGAGTCCCAGAACCACCCTGCAGAGTATGAGTAGGGGCACCGACTGCGCCAGGAACGGCGTGATGACCGTGCTAATGGACCACAACAGCACCGCCAGCATGAGCACCGTCTTGCAGCCGAAACGACTCGCCGTACTCGCGCCAATGATCTTGAGGGAGAAAACGACGCATTGTGGATCATCAGCGGTGACACGAAAAGCGCACAGATCGTCTTACCTGACTAGTGAAGTATCCAAAAGCGAACGCGGACAGTATCCATCCCTGCCAGTACAGACTCCACTTGAACTCGTCGGTCATCAGGACGATGGCGATGGGCATGATGACCCTGTCGGCGGCGTTTATGAAGTTCGCGGCCGAGCAGAGGGCGACGATGCGCGACGTGCGCGGCAGCATCCTGAATTTCGCCATTGCCTGAATTTCCTGGGGCATCAGAGACCGCGGCGAGTCAACCTGGTCATCGCGTCACCCGGGCTCAATGCCCGAGCCTCGTCGGCCGCGCTTCCTCGAGCCGCGAGCAAGCCGGACGCGTGTCCGAGCCTCGCGGGAGGAGCGAGGAAAGAGGAGACCACGGGAGAGAGGACGACGTGTCGCTCGCGGGGAACGGAGGCCTCCTAACCTCCCGCTGTCACGGAAGAACGATACGTCGGCGCCGTTCGCGCGCAGCGGCGGAACGACCGGGATCGTCCGGAGTCGGGCTCGCGGTCACGCACTCGCGCGCTCCGTCCCGCACCGATGAACGTGCCGCGCCAAGGTTAGGAATCGCAATTGAGCGTCATCGCTAAACGCGACGGAGCAACGCGACGGACACGGTTACGACGCGACGTGTCAACTGTCAACGTCAACCGCTGGTAAGAGTGGTAAGCAGAAGGGAGCGTCCCGTTTGACCACGGCGATTGACCACAGCGGTCTCTAGACCAAACTGCTTCAACTTCTTTAATATTAGAATTAATCCAGTAGAAATAATCTTGTAACTTTTTGTTTTTTTTATTATGCGTCTTGACTATTATTGACGGCTGTACTGAATTTTGCGATGACTATTGAATCTTTTTGTTATTACAGTACTGTAAACGTCGACTGACGTTTATAAATATTTATTATAAACGTCGACTGACGACCATAGGTCGCGTTCAAATTTCCCGCGTTCGCCTGCGAGGCGCTCGTGCACATAGGGTGCATTTGTTTACGCAAGGTTGCGTGCAGAAACATCACCCGAGCGCACACGAGCACGCACCCTCTTCTTCTATCTCAGCAAGTTAGAAGGAGAAGGGAGCACACCCGAGTGACGCTTCCGAACAATCCGAACGCAGCCTGAGCTGTGATTGGTCGAGTGAGTTGTGCGCGGTAGACACACCCTGTTCAAACCCCGAGACGGGGCAGTTTTTGTCTGATCACCGAGCCACGCGGACGTTCCCCGCGTGTCTCTGAGCAATAAAGACCGTTGCGTATAAACCCGAGTTATCCTTCTTCACCCTCACATCCTGAATCGCCATCCTTGTTCCCTTCGTCAGTAACCTGAACTGCGGGACCGGGGACCGGGTGTTACTTTACAGTACAAAGAACTTTCTTGGCATTTTGCCTGTTTGCATCAACAATGGCCACACCAACTGGAAAAAATTCGGCCATTCAGGCTGTTTCTCAGGGTGCTCATTTGTTCTCTATCGACTTTGTCAAGGTATGTTAATTGAATTTAAATATTCTTGAAGTTCTATTAGGCTCTGATTTATTTATTAATGTAATATCATATATCAACAATTATGAGAAAACAGCTTTAGCAAAATCTATACGACTAATTTTTATATAGGTACTATATTATACATAGCACCATGTCGGTGCATGACTTGACGCCGGCATTAAAATAATAAAGAAACACCTAATTCTCAAATCAATTTGATTATTTTCTGATATACTGATGTTCGTAATGAATGAAGCTTTCGTATAGTTAATTTGAAAATGTTCTTTTTTCAGAATGTTGCAAAAGAAGCACCAGGCAATTTGATATGCTCTTCCCTGAGCGCCAACATCGCTCTGAGCATGGCTGCTGACGGCGCTGTCGGAACTACCGAGGCACAGTTTAAAGATGTTCTTAAGCTTCCAGCTACGAAATCACAGACTCGGGAAGGTTACCAGAATCTCATTGATAAATTGAATGTAATTATCAAACTGCAATATATTGTGAAACGTAATATTTGCACAATAAGCCATTTACAGAATGTAAATCTTCAAAACTTGATAAAATGTAGAATAATATTTATAGAATGTAAATATTACTTTTTTGGACTATCAAATTTAGAGAATTATAAAGTATTATTTATAAAATATGATATTTATTTATATAATAGTATGATATTTGTGGAGAGATTACAAATATTCCATATATAATTATTAAATTACATTATAAATTAATTATCTGTTGTATTAGTTTTAGTTATATATTGTTTTGTGGTATATTTGATGACACTCGTAGAATAGTACTAATCGAAGATGAAATGTTGTTCTTTCAGAATGTTGAGAATGTCACTTTGAAGCTCGCTAACAAGATATTTATCGACAAAAGTTTTCCAGTGAAACCTGGGTATAAACAGAATCTCAAGACATACTATCGTTCCAGCATCCAGTCGGTAGACTTCGCTAAAGGCGACGAAGTCGCGAACATCGTTAACACCTGGTGCAAGGAGAAAACCAACAATCGCATCGACAGCATTATTAGTCCCGGTAAAGAACGATCCACCTATGTTCATACATACGCGTTCACTATGCAATTCTATGCCGATCAAAAATGTGATTTTCTATTTTGCACAAATAAATTGCACAAATAACGTAAAACAATTAAATTACGAAGAACAAAATAATAAAACGCCTAGATACTTTTGCTTTCTGTGGATAATATATTTGTATATATATATTCATATTATAGTTATATAAAAATTTACTGATTTACTGAACCGAATTAAAAATAATGTTCATGCTAACTTTTATTATTTATTGTAGCCGACGTGGATCCTAATACTGAGCCTGCACTGATACTCGCAAACGCGGTGTACTTCAAGGGCAAATGGGGCCAAGTGTTTGATCCTAAGGCTACCACGGACCGTCCATTCCACATTGACGCCAACACCGTAAGAAAAGTTCCTACTATGCACAGAATAGGCGACTACAAGCACGCCGAATTGCCGGAATACGACGCTAAATGCATCGAGCTGCCGTACGCGGTATGTTGCTTTCTCAAATTTTCGAAAGAAATCTAATGAAACGTTTGAGATATTTTGCCGCTTTTCATCACAAGTGTTTATTTCGGGCCTTTACGAATCATCTCTTTTTATGGATGTAATCTTTATTGTCGCAGAATGAAGACGTCAGCATGGTGATTATCCTACCCAATAAAATTGACGGTCTAGCTGCGCTGATCGACAAACTCGAGGAAGTTAGCGCGGAATGTAGCATCCGCCTCGCCGAAACGTACGAACATGAGGTCCGAGTGTTCCTGCCCAAGTTCAAGATCGTGTCCACATTGAATCTTGGAGATACGTTGTCTCAGAAGGTACGCCGCAATGTTTCGTCGATAATCAAGCAAAATAAATGCGACGTCGTATCTTACTCGTATCCTACTTGTTATAGATGGATCTCGATAAACCGTTCAGCAACAGCGCTGAATTTGGTGGCATTTCGGATATGCCGTTGAAGATCAACAAAGTCTTCCAAAAAGCTTTCATCGAAGTTAATGAAGAGGGTAGCGAGGCGGTCGCCGTCATTGGTAAGTACACCTTGCTTCGTTCGTTGCATTTGTAACCAAAGACAGATGAAATATCATCTTGGAGTTCCGAATATGAATAATTTTCAAATACAATGTGCAAGTCAAATAATTTCCTTTGAATACTCTATATTTCTATTTCGCTTTTTATTATCTATTTTATCTTTTGTTGCTTTAAATTTATATAGAATTTATTATTTATGTCTTTGGAAGAAAATTATAACACGTAATACTCAATGACGTAATTGATAATCGAGATAGTACAAGAGAGAAAAGTAATAATAGTACGATAAATAGTAAAGTACGATAAGCAATAATTTAATTTGATATCAATTTCGCAATTAATTTCATATCAAAAGCAAGATGATATTTCACCTAATTTTATTTGGGATACATCGAGATTCTTTTTCGCTTCTGAGAAACTCTGAGAAATTATTTCGGAGACGATTTGATTACGCCTGTGCATGTGACGTTATTTTAACGTTATTATATTAATTGGATTGCAAAGTTCCAAATTTCTTGTTCTCGGAGTTTCCGCGGCACGGATGTATGTGAATTTGTACGCTGCCGTAATTTGCCGTAAGCTGAGTGTGATAGTTAAATGTTGGTCACGTGCTTCTTATATCGAACAGATTTGCTGCTCTGCACAATAATATACCTTTTATATCTTTTTATCTTCTCTGTTTGTTTTTTTTTTGCCTTTATATCTTTTGCGAACATCTGTTGCATTGTTAATACACGCTTCATCACACGCCGCACCGCAGTTTGTTTGGTTGTGCACCTGTTACTCACGTTGCATCTATTTTGTTATTACCTCCGTCAGACAACGGCAATCGTATGCAATAATACGTATTGATATTTATGTTTTTTGAACTTGATATTACAATCAAAAAATCTTGTAATTAAAATTTTATGATAAATAGAGCGTGTCAGTGTCGCGACTATTGACGCTTGATGACAGCTCAATATTTGATTTAAATCTTTCATGCAATGAAAGCATTATGGTGATCGCACAGCTATGCTTGTGTTCATATCACCCAGCCTTATTTCGAAGAAACGATTGGAATTTTTCAGCATATTTTAGCACATATTAAAGATTTCTTAAATTGAACTTAAATTGCATCTCTGCGGTTCATCTCTAAAAAAGAAATTTGCGCGAGTGATGTAAAGCTGAAGTGGATTGTCATATTCATTCTCCAACGTTAAATCATTTTTAACAAACTTAGAATACACGTCTACTGCGACATTACCGGGGATTTATGCAATTCCTTGTTTAGCATTTGACAAAGTGCAGGCATGAAATAATTCTAAGAGCATTGCGAGCGTCAAGTAGAACATATCCTTTATAAAGATGTTTTAAATATTCTGTTCACAGGAACACTGAAGGGTGGGGGTTGGGGTTCCCCAACAATTTCCGATGTATTTGACGTAAATCGACCATTTTATTATTATATTCGCCACAACAAAGGAACGTTTGTCAAGATAAGGCGCGATCATTATATTCGCTACAGCGAAGGACCGTTTGTATCTTTGTTCGAAGGTCATGTAAGCATGCCAGAAATGTAGATGTATTGTACAAAAAATGCTGTCAACCTAAAAAATTTTTTTTTAACTGTCGATGTTGTGTTAATCGAACATTGTTAATGCTTTTTCTTTTCGATTAGTTCTATTCGATCTAATTATAACAATGTGACTTTAAAATCTCATTTAAAATCTCGATTATTTCTCTTAATACTTTGTCCATTTACAAGACTTTTAATTTTTATGATTTAAAATCCCGAATTCTGCGATTCTTAAATTTTAAATAGCGCATAATCTTTCCACAGCAATTTTTGTTCTCCTGATACTTTGTCTATGTTAAAAATTGTTAATGTCTTGTATCAGTAATGCAATGTGTTTTATTATGTATTTAAAAATTACAAAATATAAATTATTAGTAATATATATACATAAACATACGTATATATAGTACTTATGCCTATTATCTTAAGCCTATTATCTTATGTCTAGAGATTCTAATTCAGGGAGCCTATTACGTAAAATGCGAGTCGAAAAGTGAACAAATTCATTAGATTTTGACCAATGAAATCGTGGATACTCTAGTGAATTCTCTCACTTTTCACCTCGTTTAACAAGTGTTCATTCCAGTATGGTTGTGGATACAGACCCTCGAATTAAAGTCTGACCATAAGACAGCCAGTTTTGTCGAAAACGAGAGAAACAAAAAGAGAAAGAGATAGAAAAGAGACAAAGAAGGAGATAGAAAGAAAGAGAAAACCATAGTGAATGTACTGAATGTGTAGATTGTGACAAAATCGCCTTATGGCCAGACTCTTAATTATAACGTCTTCAGTTATGGAGGATTTATCGGTCGAACGCTGGACGCGGTGTGAATCCTCCATTATCGCTAGATGATGGGATCGACTTCAGCGTTTTCAGAATCTCGCATGCTGATTAGATAGTTGATCGGCGACCACGACGTCCACGGCTGAGGCTCGACAGATGGTGCCCGGTGTCCGATGGCCGATCCGGTCGGCGACGTCGGCGTTACCTCCTGCCCCGTCGTGTTACCCTAATATCGAGAATTCGCCCCTCCTGAATTTAAATACTTTAATTCGCTCGGTTTTCGCCACTTGCTAATTACGTTCTTCTGAGGTTCTGAGTTTTTTTGTGGCTGAGTCGTGTTACGTTTTCTGTAGTTAAAATGGAACAGGTAAGTAAGTATGTATAATTAGACGGATTGGAGAGAAACATAAGAAGCCCGAGAAATTCCGGACTGCGGTGAACAACAGCCTCCGATAAAACGCCTAATTCTCAAGGAGCACGTGAGTAAGGAATTTCAATAAAAAAAAGATAATCAATTTCTTGTAGTGCACCTGTCGTTTCCGCAGCCTTTCGAGAATAGATGCATTCTAATTTTCGTTATTTCTATTTATACTGCTGGTATAGTCTTTGAGCAAAATGACTGATTGCTATGAGAGAGCGTGATTATGTTAATTAAATAATTTAAAAAAAGGGTTTTTAAATAATAGCAAGCAAACTGGAGATACATAGAAAACGATTGCGGGGGGGTAAACAAATTGCAAATAAAATTATTACTTTAATTGCAAATTAAAATGTATTAAACTGTAAATTAAATTAATAACTTAAATATTTGTTCTGAAAAGTGAACAATGGCAGTACCAAGCACTTAAAAATGTATATGTATAATAGATGTATAAATATAAATAGCTAATCAATATAAATGAACATAAAGTCTCTTTTGATAGCACGTTGATTAACATATCCTGTTTTCTATCGGTATACACTGTATATTATGTAACGTTGACATAATTCTTTAATTATTCTGAATACTTTAGCAAAATTTGACTACTGATGTGAAAATTATACAAAAATTCGAGATAAAATGTTGCGGCACGTTCCGGTATTTCCATGAAGAAATATTAGCCAACAATATTGATGTCGTACAATAATCCTTTACATATTCAAACAAGCAGAATCAAACTCGTTTCGCGCACGCTCGCGTTCTTTTATATTTTCCAAGATGTAGAATATATAAAGACTTTACAGGGAAGAGAGAGAGAGAGAGAGGGGAAAAAAAATCAAATGCAAAGTGTGCAACAGAGTTTCTTGGATACTCTCGTACCAATTGCCAGGAAAGGAAATAACGTTCACGCATGTCTTTAATAAGATTCTTATTAAGTTGAGATCGACAGAGCTTTTGTACAAGGACGGAATCGTAGTGATCGCGATGTCACTGGAATTTTTTTCCAAACGTAGCTGCGCAGTCCAATTATTTATGATTAAATCCATGATTGCGAGGCGCTACTTACAATTTTCGCATTGTCGACAAAGTATTATTTAAAGACCGGCTGCATGGAATTTCGACGGTCAGCTCGTAATGCAGTAATTTTACAATTTATTATGACGTAGATATGTACCCGCGACGTGATAATAATCAATTTTTATGCACCTCTGTTATGTATTTTCATGAAAAAAACGCAGTTTTGCAGCTATACATACAATTAATTGTTGCGTCACAAGAAAGTATGTTTATCCACGAAACATCTGTATAATAATAAATCATGAGTTTAATATGACGCAACGATTAATTGTATGTATAGCTGCGAAATTACGTTTTTTTTTTTATGATAATAGAGATGCAGATAATAAAAATCGATTATTATTACGTCGCGAGTACATATCTACGTCATAGTAAATTGTAAAATTAATACTGCATTATAATAATGTAGACATTCATATCGGACGGTTGAAACTTGAAACGCTCGTGGATACCCGTGCTCTTCGATTGTTCTTCGGGTCCACCGAGAGCGACTTCGATGATCACGAAAATTTATCCAGAGTTGGCCGTTTTTCACATCGACTTTAGTACCTCGTTGATGGCTATAGTAAATTTAAACGCTCGGCAGATGCGCACCCTCGGGATGGAATCCGTTCTCGTCGGCGACGTAGTTGACGGTGTACTTGACGTTGGTCTCAGGGTCGACGTAGGAGAAGCTACCGCGGACGACGAGGCTCTCGTTCTCCTGGCCGGGGTTCTGCAGGTGGGCGGATTCCTGATGGGTCTGGCCGTTGGAGAGCTCGTAGCCGTACTGGTATCCGTCGATGCCGATGTTGTCCAGCGGCGTCTCCTTCACGACGACCGCCTGGCTGTAGTCCTGATGATGAGGGGGTGCCGCGAGGGCGACGGCCACGAGGGCGCAGAGGGCGACGAGCTGCAGCGGAAAAGGGAATAACGCCAATTAATAACGCGATCTGCGCCAGTTAGCTTAATTTTCGTTAATTTTCGCGGCCGTCGATGAAAGGCGAAGTTATCAGGCGGGAAGGGCGAGCGGTTTCGACCGGATTTCTCGATGCTCTGTGGCTCACGATAACGATTCCCGAATTAATCCGCGATAAATTTTGCGCGCTTCACGAAGATCAAGTGTTAAACTTGCTGTTAAGTCGTAATTCCAATTCGAGGAGAGACCGCGAATATACCCACTGTTCTCATGTTGAAGACGAAGGTACAGGCTACTCTCGTTCTCGGAAGAAGACTGTTGTGGGTAGCCGAAATCAGCCGGGATTTTATACCGCTTCTCCTACTGCCAAAATTTGACTGGGTCTACACCAATTCACCTCTCACCTTTCTTGTACCGCTAATTGACACGTGCGCCGATCATCTCGTCCAGATTTCGACCTTCGTAAGAATTTTTCGTGAGCATCAATCGAGCGATTTGAAACTTGACGATTTAGAAATAATCCGTATACGCGATCTCTCGATAACTATTATATTAACAGATAGATTTCACAATTTTTGTCTTGACAAAATAATTTTTATCAATAACGGTATGTAATTATCATTTACTAAAAGCTTAAACGTTGACAAATCTAGCTACGTAATTAATATACGTATCCATTTTAAAAGGATTAGACAACCTTATTTGGAACTTACCTGTATAGATTAATATTAATATAAAATTAATATGTGTTGTAACTTATTGTTATTATCATAATTATGTATATTAAATATATAAATACAAATTTATTTAAATATATTATTTAATAAAATATAACTGCATTTATATATGAATAATAATCAATAATTAAATACGGCATAAATATATATCTGCCGGGAATAGTTGTCGAGTTTGTTAAAAAATTCTCTTGCAATTCAAAAGTAAGCAAGAGGGAATTCCATTTTTCTTCAAAAATCTATTTGAGGTATTCCCGATCATTAATTATTGATGTAACCTTTATGGAGACGTAATCTTGCAATCCTCAGTCCCATAAATTTAGATGACTCTGGTCTATAAAGTAGCGACAACATTAAATTCGATTATCGGTATCCGTCTCTTTAACGTTGTGCCATCTCTATCGGTACCCGTGTGATGAGATTTCTAGCCGCCCTCAAGGAACGTTACTCGCCAAAGCCTTGAAAATGATAGCAAGGTAAAAATAACATTTTTAACCTTCGATACGATCAAGGGAAACTACTTACTTAATCTATCCGAATTCTTTCGTAGTACATCTTATTGCGAAACGTATCGTCATTAACGCGATGGATATTTTGACGGCATATGAAATTTAGGTTTACGAAATTTTTTGGAAATAAAATAGCCATTATATTAAATCTTAATATGTTTTAATTTCGCTTTGATATTAATGCAACGACTGTTTTATTAAATAATTCATCAAGTGATTTTTATGATTTTTAAAAGAAATAGAATGTCAAAATGTCTATAAATACGTTAAATTATGAGACAGACAAATAATTCAGGAAAATTATAAAATTATGATAAATCATTGTTTTATTTTCTGTTGCTTTTGAGCGTATTCTTTAATGAGATGTGATTGAAAGCAGAGCAGAAAATAGGACACATTATTGTGTGTTTCAAGGATGTTTAAATTATTTCATTATCAGAACTTACTACTCCACATAGCATCGTATATTGATAACATGTATATTACATCTAGATACTTTATTACATAATATAAATCGTGTGCTAATTGAATTCTCGAGCATCATGCCATGTCTTTATTGTTCCATTGAAAAATACAGATCACTTGTATAACATGTCTTGTTAAGCTATTGTAATAAATTAAAATTAAATCAAATGACCAATTGTTCATTCGAATCCTACCCTTGTTTCACCGAGGATACTACTTATCCATCAGCGAAGTTGGTTGGTTGATAAAAAAAGTCGTAGAATAATTTAGACACAGCGAGGATTAAATAAGGCTTAATTTATTTAAAGCTAGAATTGTCATGTGTATGGAGTGCTACGATCGAGAAGATTGAACTTCTTCGAGCGTAGTCGCGAGACTGGACGGAAAATGTGATATATGGTTTGCAGGTAGAACTCGGGTCAAAATCTAGACGGCCGGCAGATGCGCACCCTCGGGATGGAATCCGTTCTCGTCGGCGACGTAGTTGACGGTGTATCTGACGTTGGTCTCCGGGTCGACGTAGGTGAAGCTACCACGAACGACGAGGCTCTCGTTTTCCTGACCGGCGTTCACCAGTTGGGCAGACTCCTGATGGGCCTGGCCGCTGGAGAGCTCGTAGCCGAACTGGTATCCATCAATGCCGATGTTGTCCAGCGGCGTCTCCTTCACGACGACCACCTGGTTGTAGTCCTGATGATGAGGGGGTGCCGCGAGGGCGACGGCTACGACGGCAGCGAAGGCAATGATCTAAATGTACAAGATAACGAAATGATTTGTCAAACGATTCGTAATTATTTGTGATAAAATATCTTAGCGTTTTTTTTTTACACTTTTATCGTAATTTATGATAGTCTGTTCCTGTTCTATTTCACTGTAAAGTTATTTTTTTTTCGCGAATCTTACGTAAAAGTAGGAAATTTTAAATAACGATTTGTTCGAATGACGAATTAATACGATTGATAGGAAGTGAGACACATTTCTCCTTCGGGGCCAAAGATAAAACTCCCGTGATGATAATAATCGCCAGTTCTAATGCATGCTCAAGCTATTTTGTGCGTTCCTCTGGGAAATTAGTGGTCCTAACTGGTCTTAATAACGTGCCGCTTGATAACGCGACGGCGCGATAACTCGTTTCCGTAGTCCTTGAAGTCCCGAACGAGCGAAAGTTTCCGAGGAGAGTCACCACACCGCGAGATTCACCGAGAGATCCTTATCCCGAAAACTCGTCGAGAGTTCGCGCGGACACTCTTTTCGTCTCCATCGAGAGACGACGGTCGTTACTGATTTCTTTTTTCGGAGAAAACACGCACCAGCTTCATGGCTACAGGCAGGTCCTTCTTTCTCAGAGAAACAGGTGGACGATCCGAGCTGAGGTGGCTCACAAAAACTGATTCGGCGTACGGCGCCGATGGGGATTATATATGGCCAGAATTGTGTGCGTGTGATGTGAATTTGCGCCCTACCATCGCTCACGGCGTTGCCAAAATTTTCATGTTCATGTTTCGAAATCCTTAAATGACCGGGGCCGACACCGGCCGGTGATGGCACAACGCGACCATCGCCGCGCGCGGCAGCGGCGGCGGCGGCGGCGGCCGAGAATGTCAGGCCGGAATACCTGGGATGGACGCGCGCCGGGGCGGTTTCACCTGAGCAGGTCGCGCCAGAGATCTCGTCGTAACTCTAATTTCTCGCCTGGCCATCGGACGCTCGCCGCCGATGATTTACGTCCCGCGTTAAGAGAGAAAAGCTCCCGGAGAGATTTAATTGTCAATTTTCTCGCGGAATTTCGTTTCTCGCGAGCGCGCGAAGATCGTAATAACGCGCAACTTTACAAGATTCGCCTGTCGAAACGCGCTTGTATTATTGGTCCAGAGACTGTCGTAATTCCAGCGTTAATAGTCACGGATTAATCTCTGGGAGCAATTTCAAATGCACTTTGAGAGATAAGCTCCGCTAAAGGTTACACGTTAAATCCCTTCCCTCCTGCGGCCTCGTTAAATCTTAATCCATTGGTCTTATATTATGTTTTTTTTTACGTTACGCAATACGCAACAGGCTCATCTTGACGCGGTGATATTAACGCGCACGTGTGCATATAGCTCTAATGCGTTGTGTTTGACCAACTAACTAAATTTTCTGTGTGATCAAAGTCGATAATCCATCATGCATGACTCCTGTTGCATCACGTTACGATATTCATCGAGATCAGCTGACAGCGAAACATTTCATTTAGCGCGAGTAATAAAATTAAGAGAAGATTATAGGCGAGCGGACTCATGAATTATTATATTGAGAGAAATTTTTTACGGATTGATAAATTGATATTGCATTCTCTGATCGGCCTCACAAACGAAAATAAATATGTTTAATATATTATTGCAAATTTATATCAATTTGTGAACACTTTCTCTCAATATTAATCAATCGCTTAAAAAAATATTCATTTTCTCTTAACAATATAGAACAATATAAATGCACATATGTGCGCGCAATATTTAAAAATATATTTACATAAATTGCTTTAAGAAACATATCGTATTAGTTGCTTGTAAAAATAAACATGTTACGTAATTGTGCGGCAACCCAATAATCTAGTAACATATGTTTCGATGTTCGAAAAATTCAGATGTTACAAGAGACGATTAATTCCTTTTTTGTTTTCCAATTCAAGAAAAACGAGTTTCTGATGTAAAAAGTACAGTCCCGGAACTGGCGAGGAGTGTCGCTTTCCAAGGAAGAGCCTCGGTCTATTCTAAAAATTCCATTCTTAGTCATCAATGTCTCGAGACCCCGAGAGAATTGCCTGTTCACTCGACAAACATTACTCGACAAACATTACTCGCGAGACCGAGAAGGAAATAATTTCACCGTGTTTATATTCACGATGTTTATACATAATAGTAACATTCTCTGACCATCAATCCCGTCTCAAAGACCCGCTCGAAATCGAAGCCGATATATATTCAGACGGCATTCAAACTCAAATGCTCGAATTTGGTAGTCGAGATTCCGTCTCGTAAAAATATTTTAAAAGGTCCGAACCTCCTCGGGTATTTATCTTTGGTCGACGCGACACACGAACAATCTTATCTGACACGAATTATATCATCGAGTAACGAAGGAGGATGATGCGCGCCGGCCGAGATTTGAAAAGAAAGTATACTGTTACATAAGTGAACGGCTTATGCTAATGATTGAGACGCAGAGAAACAGAGAAAGAGAGAAAGAAAGAGAGGGGGGGGGGACGCATTACGGAGAGTAAGGATCTTCTCCGTGGGAGGAAAGAAGTCAACGACGCGCCTTCGATCTTCTCTACAAGAATCTTCAATCTTCCATCGTAACTCTCGCGTAAGAGCAATATCGTGTTCGTTATTTCATTGAGCGGCGTTCTCGGAAAATGAATCTTTAAAAAAAAAAAAAAATTATAAATTTATTTCACGTATTTTCAAAAATCGAATTTCTCCTTGTCATTGCTGAAGCTGTCGTTTGGATCATTCGCTTTCTCCACGGATCGTTTTCCACTTTTGTCCAACTTGTCTAAATATTGGACAATTATGCGCGCGCGTGCGTATCATTATATATTATATAATATGCCATCACATTATTATTGCGCGTGCGGAGATCCTATCGGACTTTCTAATACGATACGTCTATGATCAAGAGGCCGCGTATCGCGCCGTTATATCATACGCACATGTAATCGGAGCCGTCTCGGAGGTTACACGTGGCTACGTTATATCGATATGCACCCCGCCTCATATAATTGAATACGTTCGCGGCTGATAATACACAATGCAAACGCCGTAGGCTAGCTAAGTTACGGATTAATACCCGGGAGTCGTTATCGTCAAATTAGCTAGTCGGCACCGTTGATTTACATCATTGACGAAGGATAACATTAATATTTCCGATAGTCTCACTCACTCTATGCCCTCCCCCCCCCCCCGTTCCTCATTACAATTTTTCCCGCGAGTTTCCAAAGGTAGAGAATTAGTTTCTAATAAAGAAAAAGAGACTCTTACACGGTCGGTCCATCTATTAGTAAAAAATTGCGGTCACCGATTTGCCTTTCAATTAGACTATTGCAAAATTCTTGAGAAAAAAAAACCAGAACTTTTTTACTCTTTTAACTTTACGACTTTTAAATTTATGACAAATTTTAATGCGACATAATATGACAATATTTGAAAAGAATTAGAAATACACACACGTGTCAAATAAATCAAATGGCACATAAAATTACAAGTAAAATCTTATTTTAAAACAGGTAAATAGAGAAGACAATTTGAACGACACATTCACAGCGATATTGAGTATAGAAATTCGATTTCAGATACAAAGTATATTTGTAATTTCTTCTGTAACAGACGTTTCGCGTAATATCGGACGTAACGCCGGTAAAATTATAATACTAAAGCCGCGAAATTCGCGAAAGGTCGTTAAGCCCGAGAGATCGAGGCTTCTGGGACACCATATATAGATGACTAGCCGACTTAGTGCATCGTCCCGTGGCGGGCCACGTCAGATCGTGACTCTTCCTTTCTGCAGTGGAGCGTCTTCTCAAGGCGCGATATTATTGTATAATCGATTGTGTGCGCGACGATGCTGCGGACGGTGCAGCTGGCTGCAGGGGAGACGCGCGCGATCATTCCGGGATAAACAGATGCGAGAGCTGTCCCTCACGCGTTGCGTCGTTACGCAAAGATCCTCAGACTCCTCAGAGGCGTTGCGTGGTATATCTTGGACCCCGGAGGTTGACACCTGATCTCTATCATCCTGTGCTGACAATTAATAACCTGCCTGATGGCAATTTCACTGACAATTTCGGCAGCAATTTCCACGAGATATCGGAAGACGGCTTCACGATTAAGCGAGCTTAAAAAGTCACGATTTCAAACGGAGAAGCGAATGGAAATCTAAACGGGATTGAGATCTCAAAGTCAAATGTCAAGACGCGCGCCTCGCGCTTTTCCTCCTTTTTTTTACGAAAAATAGCTAAACGGAGGAATATACGAGTCCGGGAAAATTGCCTGTCTCGTGTCGCGACTCCAACAGTGTCGGGCTTCCCCGTGGAGCGGGCCCCGTCAATCCCGCTGGGAAAAAGACGAGGCTGTCGCTTTTCAACGAGGAACTCGCGCACTCGGGTCGGGGAATTTCGCAAGAGATCCTGCTGGACCGCGCGCGCGCGAGGTCGTCGCCGTTGCCGGCTAAAGGCGCACCTTGCGTAACATCACCGCCGCGAGCACGACGGCACGGATCCTAAATGCCACACTCTGTCGGCGGACGGACGCGCGGGCTCTGTAGCCCGTACACCGTAGCGGCTGCGCCGCGCATGCATTAGACGACGAGGTGAAGTCGCATGGTACGGCGTTATTTCTGATCTATCGTATTCTCCCTCCTCGGTTAGAGGGGAAAAACTGATCTACAGCTGGCCTAGCCAGCTGTTGAATTTACGACGAGGCGACGTATAAAACGGATCCGAGAGATCGTCCTTAATTGGTATTCTTTACGATTTCTCGGATTCCTCCGGTAATTGGCATTACGCGTCCCGCTATAATTACGATGTAAAGCAGCGTTCCGAGCAGCAGAGGCCACTCTCAAGCTTTAGACGCGCGGCACAGGCCTCGGTATTTAAAAATCTCCCTTTCGAGATGTTATCTCGAGAAGAGTTATCGGTGTATCTTGATTCGTCGTGCGAATCGCGATAAAATGAATCTTACAATTAGTAAAATTAAGATTCGAAATACCGCGGCATTTAATTAATATCTTTGGGTCTGTGCAGAGGCTTGGCGTTGCACACTTTTGCACCGCGGCGAAGCAGCCGCCGCTCGTCTGACCAGTTCTATCGCGAACTACTGAGCGCGGCTCGCGGGTAATTCATATCCTTCGAGTATCCTTCTGCGCGCTACACGGCCGCGCGTCGATTGATTTACCTTACCTCGCGATAAATAAACCATCGCCGAAGGCGCGAGCCCACCGCTGGGTCGAATCAGCCGCGTGCATTTGCCGCGTGCGATACGATTACTCGGCGATATATCCTCGTCGTAATTCACTCGCGGGATTCTCCTTGCGTACCACGCCGGTGACGTAGCCGGAGATAAGATAATTACATCAGCAGGATGTGACCTCTTGCCGGTGAGGTCCGTCGAGGGTGCTTAAAGGTGGCGATGAATAGTAGCCGGCACCGCGAAAGGTGAGCCTATCGATGAAAGAACATTTCGCTTTAAATTATATCGTTATGAAGTGTGGATACATATGTGTATATCTTCAAGAGATCCTATTCTTTAATGCCGCACTTCTTAAAAAGAAAAGAATCGTCACGAGGCATTATTTTTCATTTTACGTGAAAAATTCAATGAGACCCATTTAGGCTGTGAGTTGTATCGGAGTTTACGAGTTTTAAAATTTTCTCTATTTTTCAATCTTATGCAATGCGTATAAAATTATTACGAACAACCTTTTCGAAGGAATTAAAAATGCAAACATATATCAAAATATATGTTACATAAAATTATAAGCAAAAATTTTATTTGGAGATATGACGCAAGGTTGTAGTTCGTGGGCTTAACGAGACGTTGATGTATATGGGAGAACAAAGACGTAACAACGAAATCGCAAAAGGAGATGATAATCGAATTGCGAGATAATTGCGCTCGCATGCGAGCCTTCTCTCGTAAGGCGATCCGGAAAACTCACGCTGCGCCACTTATCGCGGAGATTTACATGCCGAATGAAGGCAAACAACGGCTTATCTTCGGTAGAGGATCAATGCTGGAGCGTTCCGTGATGAAAAATGCAGGTGTTCTTCCCTTCTACCTCGCGCCTGATCCAATGTATATAAATCCAAATCCATTCACGCAGCCAAGTGAGGCAAGAAGAGGCAGATGAATGTAAAATTGGCTCCCGGAAGCGCGGGTTTATTTCCGTTAACGGCGGAAACGATTATTAAGATCAAGGCCAAAGTTACGAAGAATACTTTCTCGTATCCTGAGTATCAAACACGTCGACGTTTTCGTGAAGTCGTCCCCAAGCCGGTTTGGTCACAAGTCAGAGAATACACACAGATTTTTGCGTATTGCCGCGGAATCTATGGACTCCCATAATCGAAATTCATTCATGGGAAAACTGCTAACTAAGTATCTTGCTAAATTAATGGTCGACCTTTTTGTCAGGTTATTATTCTCGATTACTATTTTCAAAGCAGACGCGCGGAGGAAACGACACGTTCAACAATTCGTGCGCGATATATCGATAAAACGCGCGTACATTCATCTTTGTACGTTGATGCAGAAGGCCATCACGAGAAGGAACGCTCGAACGGAGAGACGTCGGAAAATTATCAATTACTGCCTCCTCAATTTCTTAGAAGCGCGCTTGGCTGCGCGCAGGCAGCCTCGCATTCGTTATTCGCCGATAATCTGCCGGGACCCCGCCGTGAACTTTTCCCTCAAAGAGACTGGCGGAGCGAATGAACCGCGTGCTCTCACGTGAAAATGCACCGTGACACATTTTATCTCATTCAGGACAACGCGATTAAGTATATACGATCGGCGCGTAATCCCGCGCGCGTCGAGATTCTGTTACGAAGGAGGATATCGTCCGATCTCTCGCCTCACATTCCGCGGTCCCGGTGACATCGTGCAATCGCGCCCGCGGAAACGCAATCCCGTTCGACATTTGAGACTCCGAGGCAATATCGACCGGATAGAGCACGCGAGAGCACTTCTCGCAGTTTCTCACGTGAGGTCGGCCGATCGCGACGGCCGACCTTTGCAGCCGGTTGCGCGATCGAGAAGAGGAACGTGTTTCTGTCGCTCCTGCAGCCGACAAAGAGTCAAGTACCAACAATCAGAGTTGGTAAAAATTATATATATTTTTTTTAAATAAGAAAATACTATGTCTTTTACATGTTATTGCACGTTTAAAACATGTTTTAAATGATGTTAAAGAGACACGTTTCAAACGATAAGTAATAAACGTTTCGAACATGTTTTAAATGTGCAATGATATAATATGAGTATATTATACATATATTCCAGTTCACACATTTTATGCGCTATTTTATAATATATATTTAATTCAATCTGTGTTGAATTTTTTCAAAGAAAGCACATTTTTTAAGCCTCTATTTAAAATAAATATATTTATTTAAGTTAAATAACATAAATTATAAATCATAAGAGAATTGATGTATTTACGAAAGTAAGTAAATTCTAGAAACGTTGTTGCAGATTTAGCAGAACGTACATTTAATTTAATATGTGTCGAACTTTTTTTAAAGAGAGCACATTTTAAATCTGTATTTAAAATAAATATATTTACATTATTATTTATGTTAAATAACATAAATTATAAATTATGAGAGAATCGGTGTATTCACTAAACAGAGCAAATTCTAAAAACGCTATCGCAGATTTCATAGAATGGCACAATACGATACAAGTAAATATCGTAAGTGCGTGCGAAAAGAATCGCGGCGCGACGCGACGTCGCGCTGCATCTGCCGCGAGCATATATTGCCAGCGCGCGAGGCTCACGATGCACGAACGAAGCGAGCACGAAGTGGCGGGTTAAGAAGAGAAGGAGAGAAGAGAAGCTGGTCAACTCGTTGACATTTACTCGCTTTCGCGAGTCTCCCTTTTTTTCTTTGTCTCACCGCGAGACGCGGCGGGCTGTGTACTTATTGCAACGTCCTTGGAAGTCGGGTTCATCTCGTCGCATAAGCTCACATCTCTCTCATTCTCTCTTTCTTTCTGAATTGTCTCACTAAAATCGATCTCGAAGAATTTTATTTGCACGTAAATGGCACGCTGCCGGTCCTTCAATATCGAAATTACGCGTCACGATCTTGCAATAGCGCGTTAAAAGCACGATTGGAAGATCGAAAAAAAGTGTCAATGAGATCCATTACAGGTAAACGGCTTCACATATTCGTTCGCATCTTCGACTTTTATTCGGAATCCGCTCTGGGCGATGGGCGTTCAACCAGTAATTAAATCTCTCGCGTTTCGCCGAGCTTCTGAAATCATGAGGGCTGATGTGTCGTTCATCACGCATAAATCGAATTTATTTCTTTAATCTCTATCGTTGCGAAAGATACACGATTTTTTTTTAATAATATAAATTTATTGTTTATGTATGTTTGGAAATGTATAAATCTCTTAGAAATAAATATAACTCGGAAAAGATTCAAAAATTTACATAATTATCCAATTTTTCTAATCTTACAAAACTTAATACAATAATTAATAAATAAAAGTTATGTTGTATATTCAGTCCTAGCCGAGGTAGAACAGCAAGTCACAATAAAGTCAAAATGACTGCAAAATGACGATTTTTCGGTCATTTTACCATCATTTTGATTTTATTGTGATTTTCTGTACTCCCTGGGAGATATTTCCAAGGATTTTTTTTAGGATTTTTATAATGTTTCTGTGCGCGAAACCTAAAGCTTGCGTTTTCCTTACCTAGCCCGAAGTCTGCCTCGGTTGCATAATTTTAACGTATACGATATAGACATTTCGATAGATTACTTGGAATTTAACACCGCGCCGTCCTTACTTGGAATTTAAGGTTGTAACCCCGCACGTGATGCCTAGCTAATGCAGAAAAGGTCCCTCATTGCGCGATTCTCAATGTACTATCTGTGCGCCGCCCCCTCGTAAATCATTCATCACCGACTCCCCGCGGCGGAGGAGGGTGAAATTCGTTCTCTATGGAAACAGCGACGTCTTCAATTGACATTTTAATACGTCGCTTGTAACTGTTTCACTCACTTTACGCTGTCTCGTGATACGTTATTAAAGTTAACGAGACTCCGTTGTAGCTTAATCTTTCGCGAGCGATGCGCGCGGTGACGCAAAATTTCCCAATCGCTTTTTTAAAATGCTGACTTATTCATCTTTGTGGGGCCCTATCTTTGGCATATTTCGACTCGACGCGAAAGATTATTCGACTTTCCCTGTAGATTTTTTATTTTTATGCGTTTTTCGGTTCCTCAGGAATTTAAGGATAAAAAAATCTTCGTGTTAACTCGATTAATCACAAGTTTCATGACGAGGAGCTTTACTAATGAAGCAAAACCTTGACAGAAGATTAATTAAAATAGAAAATAGCGAAGTCTCTTGAGGTGTCCCGTCATCTCTAACAGGTGTAACGTCTCTGTGCATGATGATGCAAGAAATCAAATAAGGCTCCTTACTAAAGTAAAATAAAGTGTTGTGCTTACGCGTGCAATAAAATACCTCGCGTACTTTGAAGACGCATAATGCTCATCGTACAAGCAATCGCATTGTAAGTTTGCTTATTTCTCTGAGAGTCATCTCTGGGTGCATACATATGTGTATGTGTGTATGTGTGTTTGTGTATGAATATTTACTTGATGCATAGTGATGAATAGAGAAATCGAAGTTTGCAAAACTTCGCTTCGCTAGAGTTGTGCCGAAAATTGAAAGCGCTTGCTTGAAGGGTAATTAATAACGATACGATTGTTACGAGGTGTGATATGATAATCGAAGTATAATTAATTACCGCGAATTTACCGTATGTAAATGAATCGTGGAATTAAAGAGAGAGAGAGAGAGAAAGAGAGAGAATCATCTTCTTCGTGATCTTTGCATAATCGATGTATAATCATCGGAGTCTGCGTTTACGGTCGCGAATCGTGACGAACACTGACTTTCTCACGTACAAAAAGCGTAAAGACGAAAAGATGGGAGCCGTTTCGACATTAGAACGTCCGAGACCTGGTGCGCGGCACAAATCGTTTTTTACATCGGAGCGACAGGCAAAACCATCGCGTTACGTCCAACCGACATTGTCCGCCTCGGGCAAACGCAATCGTAATGCATTCAATTGTTACGATATCCTCGTTGTCTTCCCGAGATTTTTTCTGTACCCAACAAGAAGAACAACGCTACCACAATGCTATATATCGAGAATCTATTTGTAGCAAAAATTCTTTCGGCATAAAATACGTCGAAGATATTTCTGGCATCGATGACGGCAACATTGGCCAATATTCAAAAATCTGGAGACGCCCAAGGATTAAACATTGAGAGATTCTTTTTGTTACACGCACGAGAGAGAAAGAGAAAAGAAAACAAGGGAGGGGAGGATGGAAGAAAGAGCGAGGAAGAAAAAAAATATTATCAGAGCGGGCGAAGAGACGCGGTGGCCGGAGGCGCGCTCCTCCTCGAGCGCTTCGCCGTCGCATCTTCTGAAATGGCAAGGTCACCGGTAACCTTACGTCACCAACTTTCCTCCGGTGTGCGCGCTCGTATACGACTTCGAGAAAACCAAATGTCACAATGACCAAGGACGTTTCGGCCGCGCGTAATGTAACGTCGCCTACGGCCGGCGACGATGAAACCGCGGCGCGGCGCGGCAGGAATCCGCGCCACGGGGAGTTTCGGCTTTCACATTTTCGGGTCGAGATCGGGCGAAGAAGAAGATCGCGCGCGCGCTCCAGGCTCCAGGTGCATGCGACGACGCATCTCCCGCGCACGACCGTGGCCTTGTTCGAGTTGCGTTCGTCCGCGAAAACGAAAGCAGAAAAGAAGAGATGTGACAGGGGGGGCCTCGCGAATCCGCGCGATCGAAAAGAATTGGGGCCGCGCGTAGCCGCGAGATCTCAAAGTCCGCGAGATGAGGAGATGAGATTAATGTCTACCATTTCTACCAAATTTAACTTTAAACTTACTTTTTATCTTTTTCTCGTTCTAAAAATTAAAAAAAGATAAAAAGTAACTTGAACCAAGATTGAAGTTAATTCGCATTGGTGAAAATGGACATAAGAGACCAAAACCCATCGGGTATACGTAATGAAATTTATGTAAGACGTACGATCTCGCCGTTACATCTTCACGTGTGCGCAAAAAAGGGTACTTTACGTTCGAAAGTTCGCTACTTTGAAGTAAATTTCAGGTAAATTTCAGACGGATGATGGCGGTTAATTCATAAAATCGGGACCGAGCTTATCGCGCTGGCGCGAGACGAATGAAGATCGTACGCAGCGATCGAAGTCGTGTCGCATTGTAATATGATGAGAACGGGAACAATCGTCTTTGTGCAACCGGGTCGCCCTTGGCAATGATTCCGCGCCATTCCGCGGATTCCTGCCGCGGAAAACGAAGGCGTCAATTCGCGATGCACCTGAATGAACAGCGGACGGAGTAGACGCACACAAATATAAATACGCGAGCGTGTTCGCGGGTGTTTCAGAATGAGAGGGTCGTTGCGCAACGCGTAAACGCACCAACACGACGACGACGACGACGGAGGCGCGTCCAGGCGCAGCGATCTCTTCGTGCGGCGTATCGATGCGCCGACGTCTAATTCGAAATATAATTGCGCACGGCGTCGTTGTAAATGCACGTAGATATGCGCACATTAACGGCATGCACGGTTGTAAAACGCACGAACGTCGCGTGCATAACTCGTTGCATCGGTAAATATCATTAACGCCGTAAGACAAGGCGGTGGAACGTCGTTAGGTTCCGTCACGCCTTTATCGTCCTCGGCGAGCGCGCTTAAGTTAAATGGCATTTTTATTTGCGCGTGAAGAATTAATGACTTATGTAATAAGCTCATTATTTTAAATCGCATTTGTTCGGCTTATTTGTATCTGCAATCGGAACGCGGGATACCTGGTATATCAGGATTCTCTGGTAGCGATTACGATTACGCGCGAGTAATATTAACTGCGAGGGGTGAGGGGGGGAGGAGCGTCGTTATTCCGTCACTCGTTAGTGTCAAAACTTCACGCAAATTACAGCTGATTTCTGCCAATTATAATCAGATTTGCATTTCTGTGTTTACGCTTTGAAGCTCGATTAACGTGAGGCGCGATGCAGCGATATCGCGAATTTGCGAAAGGCAGTAACTGCCCCGAAAGCTATCTTATTTTTTACAAAACCGCAAGTTTAATAAATGTAATTAAATAAAATTGATTATACATATAATCGACTTCAACGGTACGTACATATATATAATCAACGTTAATTATACGTACATATAAATATAGAATTAGCAAATTATAATTTGATGTTTCATATAATTACAAATTATATGAAAAATTTGTAATCACAATATAAGGGCTTTTTGATTGCATGATTATTCCAATACCTAATAAATTCACTTCTAGTAGAGTTAGAATAAAAAATAATAGAGCTGTAAGAACCTACATGCCAATGGAGATATAAGACTTGATAAGAAAAGCAATTATTCATTTTAGGAAAGATATCCTAAGATCTCCTTTTTTCGAGAATATGATATTTTCTCAAATTTTACGGTATCTTTACGGTAAAGTCTGTCATAAAACAAGGCTCATATTACAGCAAATTTGCCATAAATTATCGCAGCAGCGTGCGTTTGCAATGCAAAGCAATACAAGCCCGCAAACGAGCAGCATCTAACGGCGATCGTATACCATCAGATCGCGGATGCATCCTTGCTGCGGGAGAGACTCATCCGCGAATCCGTCGGGGGCTGTTGCTGCTGCACGTGCTGCAGGTGGGGGGATGTGCAACGCGGCACCGCGATTTTCCTATATAAAGGCAGATGCACCGAGAAATCCTCGGTATCTACGTATCGGTCGTCGTTTAAGGACGAAGGGCCGCGAAAGGATCGTTCGCAGATCGTTCGACCAAAAGATCCTGGCGCGATGAAGACGGTGGGTGCTATATCTTCTATAGAAATCTAGAGAGACAGAGGGAAAGAGATATACGTTGTACTCTAGATACATCGAGATCGTCAGCGACGCGCGATTGCTCTTCTTTAGACCTCTCGGGGCGGGACGGAACGGAAGAAGGGACCGAATCGTGAGAGGGTTCCCGTCGATTTTTTTCGGGCCGGCTCCTCCCGATACGGACGCAGCCACCCAATTTTTGCGCAACAGTGAAAGTGAAGAGGATTTGTGACATTTGTGCCATGCGCGCGTGAGATTACGCACTCGTTCGCGGCGTGATAGACGTAGCCGCGGGAAAACGTCTACAGGGTAGACGTCGCGGAACGGCTGTAATTTCGATGACTAATTTGGAGTACATTTCTATCTTTTGTTCCTCTTCGATTTCAAGGGAAACTGACAGCGACCTTTTAATATTCGAATATATTATTTAAACAGAAATCTCTCAAATCGATAGCCTAGAAATTCGGGTCAAGTCGAGTTTAAGTGTGGTCTGTAGGATTTGTGTTTACTTACTTACTTATTCCGGCCAATTCGCGAGAAAGTTTCGTTTTTTTACGATATTATGTAACTCGAAAAAACTCAGGATGAGTCGATGAATCAATTAACGAGGCTATCATTTCTCTGAATAAACGAAATTATTGAAATTAAGATCTGGCGACACGTTGTTTGCCGTGCAAGCGATATTACTTGATCTTATTTTGTAACACACATCTGATAGTGACAGCTGAAAGATCAGATTCCGGGAAACGACCGAATTTTAATCCGCACAATGACTCATTATCAACGATACATTTGAAGAAAATGTTTAAATTATCTCGCGGTAAACGAATTTAAAAAGATATACCTTTTAAATTCAATTAAAGATTAATTTAACAGAAGTCAACGGCGACGAAGAAAGACGATACGTTTTGTCTTCCCTTAACGAAATGATTTTCTTACCTCTCCTCGTCACGCAGGTGTTCGTCATCCTGGCGCTCGCAGCCGGCGTTCTCGCGGCGCCGCAAAATCCGAACGACATCACGATCGTGAAGCAAGAGGAGTCGAATAACATAGGGGTAGGTGGGTACCGTTTCAGCTACGAGCAGAGCGACGGCCAGAAGAGGGAGGAGACGGCGGAACTGAAGAACGAGGGCACCGAAAACGAAATAATGAGCGTCGTCGGCAGCTTCAGCTTCATTGGGCCGGATGGACACACGTATAGGTACGCGAGAGCGCACTATATATGGGACGTTTGTACCTGTTTTTTGGCCAAAAATAGCAAAGATTAAAGTAAAGTTCCATAATATTTCAAAACTCTAAAAGCTTCGACAAATAGGGAAAAATTTGAGACAATTTATCTCCACTGACCTTCCATCAGTCTGCGTCGACTCCATCGATTCTCCATTGGCCTGCGTCGACTCCATCAATCTTCCATCGATCCTAAACCGATATTCCATAGGCCTGCGTCGATTCCACCGACTCCAAAAACCCCTATGCACATAAATTCATCTCATGAAAACCAATATTTCTAATTTTGATTAAAAAAAAATTTGATTAAAAAAAAAACAGGCACAAACGTCCCACAGTGGATTGCCGCGAAGATCATTTTAGACGACCCGTAATTCGATAGAATTCTATTTCCAATCTTATATTCTGTGTTTTTATGTACGCGTGTGTGTATTTTATATACGTATTACGAAGCTGAAGATTCTTTCCAAGCGTCGAAGAAATTATTCTTTAGATGAAACATCTATTTTGGTCTACTTCGGTCATTCTAGAATTTATAAAAATTTAACTTTAATCATTAAAGACTTACAATTAGATCTGCAATTCATGTTAAATTCAGATCTTAAAATTCTATATTTTTTACATAATTTTTTATATTTTTTTATATGTATTTTGATATGTATATGCATTTATATTTCATGTATGTATTCGATTTTTAAGTGTCTTTGTATATTGCACGGCGCATTATCGAATTTTACCCTGGACTTTAACACGAATTATGAATCGCCTAAGGTGATCTTTAGGATAACAAAAATTATTACAGGCTCAAAAAATCTTATCGCTCGCATTGTTTGGGAATATATTGTTTGGACAGTTATCTTTAAACAACCTCTTCTCTAATTGCAGGGTCGATTACACCGCGGATGAGAACGGATTCCAACCGAAGATCAATCTCGTCGCAAAGTAAACAGGCTCGAGGACTGAAGATACATCATCTTAGGTCGTTGACGTACACGCTCGTGTATTTACACACGAATTAGAATACTTCTAATTGTATGACACTGCGAGGCACGCGATTCACTGATATGCGAACGGCAATGGGCTGGCCTCGGTCGCTGATTCGATCGAGCTTTCCTGCGATCGTTCTTTCCTGGCCGATTCGTTTTCGCGAGTTCCGCGATATCTTGCGATATCGTGGTATCTTGCGAAAGGAGAGGATATACATGTACATCATTTCTTAAAATCGACAACAATCGCGCGATCGCGTAATTGGACTAAATTTCCTAAGATTTCGCATCGTCTTCGCTCACTTAAAATCAAGAATGATTCTTCAGACAATATCACGAGTGTAATTAACAAAATTATTTCGTTCGATACTTTTTCTCTTCGATGCATTCGCATGGAGAGCATCCCGCGAATGTCGCGCAATATCGCGATGAATGGGTCATGTATTCGCGTCTCCTACGAGTGAAACGCGTGCTTACTCGCAATATGCCAATATGTATCATTCAGTTTCTCGAAACTGCCACTTTGAACGAACACTTTGAACGAGAGACGTCTTTCGTTTACAATCTCTATCTTCCACCAGCGAGGCGACGATGCAGCACTCATTGGAGCGCCGCGGTACCTGTTTCTCTCACCGGCGCAACCTCTTCTTTTTTTTTTTAATACATGTATCTCATTATCTATTTCTATATGTATCTATAACAAAGGACAATTCGTGCAAATAAACTTGTATACATAAATCTCCCTGTGATTGTTTATCAGGTGTGTGTGTGGTGTTGTGGTTTCTACAACGAATAAAGCCCACTTTAAACGATCTGCAGTTTGCATTCAAAATTTCAAGATAGAAGTTTACATTTATAATTTCTTATGCTGTATTTTTATGTATGTATTTTATTATACTTATGTATCTTGATTTTTTAGTTGCTTTTCGTATTACATCACACACGAAATTATGAACAGAATAGTAGCCTAAATTCTCACGTAAATTACAGATCGCGCGAAGTGGGTGTAACATTGAACTTCTCTCTTACTATAATTATATAAATAGATATACATATAATAGTTCATAAAGTATATTAATAATCTCTTAATCTCCCTTAAATGACTTATAATCTGCATCGGAATTTAAAACAGAATTCTCTTTATAATTTCATATTGTTTATAATTTCCGAGTTTTTATGTGTGTATTTTATAGACAAATATTTGAAGAATCCAAATACATGTACAAAATATTAAAATACACATACACACACATAAAAATACGCAATATATAAAATTATACGAAAATCCGATACGAATTATAGATCGTTTACAATAGGTTTTGGGATGAGAACAAGAATTGGTTTTCACGATACAAAAAAGGATATTTAATTCATTATAAAAAGATGGAATATTAGTCATTTATACTTACGTTAATAAAATATCAGTTAGCGCAGCAACTTCAATATAATAATAATTATTATAAATCAGATTGTATATAATTATTAATATTAATATTATTACTAATATTAATGTGTAAGCTCGTAATTTTACGTATAAAAATCTCTTAATTACATTAGTAAATACTAATTTCCTACGATTAGCCTATGTACAATCTCTTCAATATGTACTATATCGAAATAATGTCTAGTTTTGAAATTTATGGCAACTATTTGGTAAACGTATTGGTGATCAAGTATTTAAACAATTTATCATAATTAAACATGATGTGAAAACTGGAGTATTGTGCAACTGTACGATTGAACAATACCGATATAAGATTGCAATAAAGCCAAAAGTCCCTCGATGAAACAATAGCTATTAATCTTTTTCTTGTCAACTGTAAATAGACTGCGCAGTTTCAGAAAGTATGAGGATGTACCGAATATTTAATACATATACCTATATATATTAAATATTTCAGTAAAGGTATTGAGCGGGTAGAACTTCATGAAAACTTGCAAATTTTGATTTCCAATAAAATGGCTATTGAAATTTAATGAAATATTTTATAGATTGCGTCCACGATTAAAAACCAAATTAATTCACTCGAATGTCTATATTAAAACAATTAATTGATTATTTGCAACACAAATAATATGAAACGTATCGCTGATGAAAATGTTCAAACGTAGTACATTCGCTACTTCCTTATGTATAAATACTTGCATTGTTTATATGTATATGTATATATCAGTACATTTTATATTTTTTTTTACATTTGCATCATTTATATATCGATTAGATGCAAGTAGCATATGTCTTAGTAAAGCGAAATAGATTTTTCTTCTTTTTTTTTTTTGCAAAGTATTTTAAGCGAAGTATTTTATCCTATATTTCGATGAGCGATGCATCATGTGTCGATGCATACGCATATCTCCTATCACAAATCGATCTAAACGTACATAAATACGTTGCTTGAGATTAATGAATTTAAACTTGATTTTTAAGCTTTTTAAATAGAACTTCTGGACGATCCCCAAGCTCTTATTAAATTTAGAGTTTTATTTAATTTCGACATCCATTGTAATCCTTCTTCTTTTGAGTCAGCTAATAAAAAGTGGCTGCAAACAAAAAATTAAGAAAAATTGTATTCTAATTCTAACACATTCCATATTAACGACAGAAGTAAAAGACAATGATACGTACTCGGTTCTGGTTTGTTTTCCATCTGTCTTCGTAATAATATTACTAGTGTCTCCAGGTTGCGCGGGTCTCGATATCTGGATTAAAAATGTGTACGGACGAGCGTATTTTTCTCCGTTTATAAATCGTACATGCTTTGTAACTGCATCTGCAATCGCGATACCACAGAAATTAAATTAATAATAATCGGTGTTGAAATAATATGCAGAAATTATGATGGTTGGAAATTCAAAGGTAAAGTTACCCTCCAAATCGATACGTCCTATTGGATTTTTCTTGTGCTCGTCCTCAGGATGTACCCAACAGTAAAGTTTAGCGTCTTTAAGCCAGCACCATCTTCGACGCCAAGCACCCAAGTTCGTAATATCTTCGTAGAGAGTTAAAAATCCGCGATATTCCACCGACACCGAGAGCTTACGCAATATATTCATTCGCAGGTGTCCTTCCAGAGGAGAATGTGACGAGACCTGAACAGAAGATGCACATTATGCATGTGAATTATAAGCACGTTAAAATTATAAATCTCCGCTATACTAGAGAATTAATACGCACTCCGAACAAAGTAAATTGCTTGTAATTTATGTCACGCAGGGTAAGAGTCGCAGTCCCAGATAATTCGAAAGCAGGTGATCTGATTACGTTTGGACCTGCTGGGCTCTGTATATCTGGCATTACAAACTGATTCTTTTTCTTTGGCGTCTTATTGACCGCCTGTAAATAGATAACAATATTAAATATGACTGTTGTGTATTTGTAGTATATTTTACTTTGTTTTAGGTTTTAAAAAACCTAGAAAGAACCTTGCTTCTAAACTTACTTTCACGTTATGATTGATATGATACTTCTTTTCATGTGGCAAATATTTTGGGTGCGTCTGGAAAGTGTATACTTCAACACGAATTTTGAAATCACTGTGCAAATTATCAAGTTTCAACATTGAAGTAAAAGAAATACACGCGTCAGCAGTCGCTGGGTCAGCTGGGTCACCTGGGTTAGCAGTCGCTGCTTGAGTAGCGACCACTTCTCCTAAGTAATACATCAAGCAGACGCAATGAAGATATGTATCTGCAACAATTTGCAAGATTATTTTGATACAAACTTTGTGTGAAAAAGTAACGAAATAAAACATTGACATTACACTTACTCATGTCCATGTTTCGGGAATATTCTGGTTTGAGCGGTAACGTAATAGCAGAAATAGTTAATGACCCACTCCCCTCTGCTTCCGGCGAACCTGCCTTAACAGGTATCAGTGTGCCTTCGCGTTTCAGCCTTTGCACTTCATTCAATGCAGCTTGGCGTTTATGAGCTAGAAAAGGAGTAGAAAAATAACTGTTTAGTAACAATACTTAAGTTTTGTGTATGCATAAAAGATTAATACAAAAATAAAAATTTACTAGCAACGAGCAGAGCCCATTCGCCTCCGACGTGCTCACTAGAACCATTGAATTCGACAGTAGAATGACATAAATTCAATGCTTTGCTAGCTTCTTCTATCTTCTTCTGTTGTGTTCCAACTTCGTCCAATAACTTCTTCACTTTATTTTCTACCAATATAGCTTCGTCTACGCGTTTCTCTGCATTGGAAACTGAATTCGATTCTGTTTCATATCTTGCAACTGGATTAGTTTTAGCCAACTGAAATTATAATAATGTTATAGTATTTTTCCGCATCAATTAAGATATTAAACAACTTACTTGAGATTGTTGTCGTCTGTATGCACTAACAGTGCGTACTAATGGAATGACGCGCTTGCCACCATCCTCTAGTTTACTTGATTCTTTTAAAGGCGAACGATATCTGTGAAATTAAAAATAGTTTCTAGAAAACAAGTTAAGGAAAAATGTTTTCAATTAAAAAAAAAACAAAATGTATGATTGACTGTACTTGGATGTATTGCCTCCCATCGACAGACGTTCGCCACCTTTATTTACTTTAGGCGGTGTTGGGCCTTCCTCTCTCACGTCACCCAATTCTTCATCAAGACACTCGTCCAAATACTGATCCATTTCATCGAGTACTGATATGTCTGATGTGGTGCTATCTGGATCCGGTTCTATGCATCTCTGTAAATGTAATATTTAAAAAAAAATTAAATATATCTGACGTACAACTAATAATCTACAATATCGCATTGACATTAATCTTTGTACATCGTATACCTTTTTGTTGAACATCGAACGTTCATCGAGTGCTTGCAAGATACTGCGTCCAAAACTCGTACGCCCAAAAGATGAATTTTGTACGCTTTCTTGATCACTTTCAGTTTCCTGGTCAGTTTCATGCTGCAAAAAATTGAAGACAACAAAATTATTTCTTTGCATATATGTGTGTGTGTTTATATGTATATTTTTAGTTTTAATTCTTTTACTCGAATATAATAATCGGCTTCAGAGGCCGTCTCGGTTTCAGTTTTCTCGTCGAGAGTAGCTGTTACAGGTTCGGTGCTGTCAACAGTGTATTCTGTTTCGCTCTCGCTGTCTGTAACGCTCTCGCTTTCTGTAGTTTCAATCTCGGATAAATTTGGATAAAGGGATCCTGGTTTCGGAGGACACACGCGGATACGTTTGATATCGGATGTCGCATTTAAATGTTGGACCTTGGGTGGGCTTCCAGCAACTAAAAAAAATAGAAGACAAACTCACCGTTAGTAACAAGTATTATAACAGAAGAAATGTAGTAAAAAGTAATGCTCTTTTTTACGTACCCTGTCTTTTCACCGGAGATGATTTACTGTGATACGATATGATTTCCGGATGTGGTAATGGCGGCGGCGGCGGAGGTTGGGCGATATGATCCTACATTCAATAAATAAAATAAATAATTTATTATGTCACGATAAATATGTTACGCTATTCTCCTACGCATAAAGTAACTTGATCTTACAGGAGCAGGAGTCGGTTTCACTGGGCAAACAGGCGAATTCTTCGGCGACGAGGATTTGCCACCTCCTTCGCTGCTCTCGCTCGTTCGGACACAAGATTCAGCGGCGGCACGAGCAACCTCCTTATTGGCATTAAACCGCGAGCGTAACATGCCTAATTCACGCTGTCTCTCAGTGTGAGTAGCTTGTAAAATGCGATTTTCCATTTCTTCCACTTTGTTTCTATTGTTGCCTTGCTCGAACATCGCACGTTGTTCGAGAACTGTTCTGCCCGGGACATCGGCGTTTCGATTGTTCATCGGAGATGAATCTAAATATGATGAAATATTATTATTATATTATTGTTAGATAAATCGTACAGAGAACAAATATTCTCACAATTAAAAAAATTATATGTACCTGTATTAGATTGCTTGTCCTTTTCCCGTAACTTTTTAGGCGGTATCGACATCGTAAGCGGCGCTTTGGGTATTAATGCTTCTCCTTTATTTCGCTCGAAAAGCGCCATCCTTTCGGCGAGCGACATTTGAGCAGGATCTTTCGCCTTTGACTCAGTGCTTTTAGCTTCAAACATCGATGCTTTACTCAACACCGAACCTGATGGTTGGACCACAGTCTTTGGCGAACCGCTAAATAAAGTTCTCGACGGTAATCGAGAACTGCTGGTAGTATTCGCGCTTTTAACATTTTCAGGAGTATTAGAAATTTTACTGTCGTTGCTTCTAGAAGAGTTAGCCGGACTTGCGGTCGCATCACCTTCCGTTTTCTTGCTCCTTGGTGAACCGTCAAACTTTTCAGGCGTAATTCGTTTCCTTTCCATCTGCTGGTGAGCAGAGCTTGTGAACTTGTTAGGTGATAAACGACTTGTAACTGCGTTTGATTCCTGGGAACAATGCTTATAGTCATACACAAGACGAGAATTGCTTTTCGTACGACTAAAGCCTTGAGCCTCCTGTAAATATTTTTTGCTATCCAAATATTCTATCCAAATATTATTCAATCACTACTTCCTTTCTTCTAGAGACGTACAAAGTGCAGCAAAATAAAAAGATAGCGATATAAAAATCTAACACATGTCATATCTGAAGCATCTTTATGATTTTATATAACACAACATGAAAAGTTTTACGAAGCTTTAGTCTTTTAGTCTTTCATTTTTTAAGGATAAAATTAGAACATCTTACCAAATTTTCTAATGTGGTTTTATCCCATTTTAATTGTTTAATTGGACTTGGATCTTTGCTCTTTCTCCCATTGTTGGCAGTAACCCATTTCTTACTTTCACTCGTACTTGGTTGCGGCTCCGATATATTTTTTACTTGCTCATTAAATTTTGCTTGTATTTTCTCTGCTTTACTGTTTTCTGCCTTGCTCTATAAAACAATTATAATCGGATACGCAGATTTAACATATCATTTTGTTAAAATAAAACTTTTAAATTTTAAACTAAGTGTTACAAAATTACCTTTGAATTAGTTAATGTTGGATGAGATAAATCATCCTCCCAATTGTTAATCGTCGAAGCTAAAGCCGCTAATCTGTCGAGTCTAGCGCCCCTCTTAACTGGTTTGTAATCTACATTACTTTCTTCCGCGGTGAATTTTTCTTCGGTCCTGTGTATGGGTGAACTCAACCCAAGATTACTATCATCTATAAAAGAAGTTACATATTATTTCTTCCTGACACCCATGGATACAAATATTAAAAATAATTGGATTTATTTTATGCAAACTTGAATACATTCTTTAAAAAACGTATACGATATTAGCCAAATATAATATTAAGACTTTTTAATATTAAAAATAATTGATTTATTTTATGCAAACTTGAATACATTCTTTAAAAAACGTATACGATATTAACCAAATATAATATTAAGACTTTTTAATATAAAAAATAATTGATTTATTTTATGCAAACTTGAATACATTCTTTAAAAAACTTGTACAATATTAACTAAATATAATATTAAGACTTTTTAATATTATATTTAGTCTTATATAAAATTTTGAATATACAATAATAGAAGTTCTCTAATACAAGTTACATAATTCTTCAAAAAAAATTGTAACCATGAAATGGAGATATATATTCAAGCATACTATATGTATACGTTCTGTATGTGTTAGTATAAACATACTGATGTATCAGTGTTAGAAACAAGTTTTGAAGCAGCTTGTGTGGGAGTGCCCTGTATGAATCGTGTGGGAGTAACCGAATGGAGAGATTCAGAATGATATTTAAAAAGCTCAGTCTATCACTCATCCAAGAGAGATAGGGTTCTTACTCAATATTCAATACAATGTTATTTTTGAATACCGCTTACCAGAATATAATTTTCCAAGTCTCTGCAACTTGGATCGCACATTATAAGTTTCCAATTTCCCATTCTCCTTATTGTCCTGTTCATTGTTCTCAGACGTGACATTCTTAGATACAGGAGACTTACGAGGAGACTTGGCAGGGAGTGCGCTGACCACAACTGGTTTAACCGGCGATTTGGCTAAATTCTTACTTGCTGCTGCTGAATAAAGTGTTTCTTTTAATCCCTCTAACGTTTTTTCCGCCATTTAATCAAAGAGATTTTAACTGTTTCGAGAGTAAATGAGCTAGGGCTCTGAAATTTCTACCTAATGTTCCCTATTATAACAACTTTTTTTAGGGGTAGGGGGGGATTATGCCACGGCCATTGGTTTTCCGGAACAAACGACCGGAACAAAACAACGTTAGAAACGCATGAGACACGAAGGGAGCTTTCCAGCAGTCGACACAAGTGTCGTTTTGTCTTTGTTACTCATTGCTAAAAAAGGAAGATAGATTGATGTTTGTGTCGACCTGTGTCGCTTGGTGGAAAGCTCCCGAAAGTGCCTGGTTGGAGGGATTAAGGCAGATTTGGGTTAATAAACAAAGAAGCTAATAGCTACTTACAGATTTTATCTTATAAATTTATTGTAAATATGTTTTTAACTGTAACTGCTAAAATTTCATAAGACAAGTTTATCTGGGATGATTACCTGTAGCTTGTTCAAGCAAGGCATTCGCATTTTTCAAAGGGCTTTTCTTAACATTGTGTCCTGCGTTCAACAACTTCTCGTCCAACTTCTCTCTCCTTGCTTTAGCACGTTCCAACAAACGCTGTTTGCCAATAGAAATATATGTCAGAGCGTAACAAATAAAAAATTAACAATTTATAATAATTTATTACAAAAATGCTTGTGTGTCAATCTATATTATTATGACATTTGATTCTATCACACAATGGCACATAACAAGGTATTACAGATCTAATATTAACAATAGACTCAGTGATCAATTTCATGTCATCTCTTTTAAAAGTAATACGCAAAAATTTTCACTTCGGAAGCAAATAGTGAGCGACAAAGGGAATTCAGATCGACGTAGGTACAAATCGTGAATGCAGTTCGTCAATTATAACTACGACAACTACGTCACGGTACGTGCCCAGGGTATTACGCCGTATCTTGAGCCGCGTCTATCTCCACGAGGTGGACAAAAACAAAAAGGCTTGGGGGGGTCCCTTACCTGGACGAAGGGCTCCATTATTTCTGGCTGGTCTGCGAACGGCGTGCCCGACGATTTCCAACTCTCGCTCATATTCCCACACGTACTACACGTAGTCGCACTGCGGGGACGCTAAGGGATACACCACCTTTTGACAAGGACACCGAACGAATGCGCGAAACGATCCTCGCCGTTCAGTAACCTGCAACGCAACGGGAGTATCCTTATTTCCGACCGTTAAATTTGAACGCGGGCGCCATACTGACGGGAAGTGGGGAGAGAGCAGACGGGGGCAGGCGGCAGCAGGCGTCGAGGGGAAGAGGAAGCACGAGGGCGCGGAGGAGGTGGGGGGAGAAGCGGGCGGAATGACAGTTCTCGCCGATTCTCCCCCCCCCCGCGATCCCTCGCGGCCGATATCTCGATCGCGACGCGTGCATGAAACGTCGCGTCGAAAAATGCGCGCGAAACGCACAGGGGGACCTTTCACTTCACGAGCATGGCATATCGCACCCATGTTTCGCGTTTTTTTTTTTCTTTCCTTTCCTTTTCCCTCTGACTGCCAACTCGAGATAATTCGCACTGTCTGTCCAACGTGCCGATTGTTTACGCTTCTTCTGCGTGACTTTCGGACGAGGCGAAGGTTCGCGAATTCGGCGAGGAAGGACGAGGAAAGGAATGGGGGATCACGCGATCCCGAGATATGCGAGAAGGGAAACACAGGCTCGATGTCACGAAGCCGGGGATGATAACAAACCTTGCGCGTTCCGTACGAAGTCGGGATCGGATTACGAATGTCGAGCTTCGGTACGCCACAATGATGCGAGAAGGGACGCGAAAGACGACAGAGGCTGCGTCGCAGTGATGTAGCCACAATTTCCCCCCCCCCTCTCCACCACTGTTAACAAAGCAATTAAAACGGGACAATTCACCTTTTTTTTTCTACTTCTGAGTTTCGAAGGGAGAATTTAAAACAGAAATCCGTACATTTTATAGCTTCTAACAAAGAAATTTATATTTCAATGCTATTAAATGATATTAAAAACTTACTTTTTGTAGTAAACAATGTGCTCTCCGATATGAAATAATTGTAAAAAAAAGAGCGAATTTTTCGCAGGTAAATGCAAAAATATAGAGCAATTGTTGAAACAAGTCTTTGTTAATAAAAAGTCGTTTTTGTGTCTCAAATCCTTTTCAAAAGTGAGAAGGGGAACGATAGATATGTTTCATGAATAAAACGCTAATAAAAAATTTTAAAACTCCAAACTTTTCTTTAGAAAAAGGAAACGTTAATTTTTCTTTTATTCTCCGATTCTTACAAACTTGGGCCCTTAAACAAGACACACTTCAATCACATTTAATAGTACGTTACTGACGTGTAACCCCATTGTTTGACCTCACGTTTTGAAATTGCGCTACGCGATTGGTCCACGGGGTCATGTTACAAAACTCACTCTGGGTAACTAAAATCTATAGTTTACGTCACGTACACTATAGCATTTTATTCAACTAGAGTGAGTTTTGAAACATGACCCGGGAGGATCTCGTACAGTACGAATTATGAATTTGTAAATTCAAATTTTATTACAATCGTACGAATTGTGAACCGTTTCAATCGTGGAGCAAAAAGCGCGTGTTGTCAAATGAGAGTTAAATTAGCACGTCAACGTGAACCACGGATGAATCAGTCTAGGCATTTTGTAGCGGCAAAATTAATCAAGAAATATTAAAAACGATGTAAAATCTATTAATTCTAAAAAGTTATACAATGTAATGGCGATTGCCAGTTCTGGCACGTGATAAATTAATAAAAAAGTCTTATTACTACAAAATCATCACAACGTCGTGTCAAACACATCAAGTGTTGATATCCAGTCGCGCGCTATCTATCCCGGTGGGACGTTTATCTCGTATTCTGGGATGAGAAGTGCTTCGTCATACATGGGACGACTCGTCCCCGTTATCAGCCGCCATGGCTTCGCGATTTTCGTACGCCCAAAAGCCGTGGAATTCGATCAAGATACTGACCATCGTGTCGCCTTGTCCGCTGTTGCAATCAGAACGTTTCAGTTTAGTCATAATACATTGCATCTTCGTACTGTAATGTATTACATTCAAAGAATCTTCTTACCAAGACAGTAAATCCTGCAGCGTAATTTTGCACGGATCTGCTGGCTTCACCATATCGAATATCTCGTCTTTGACATCTTCGAAACTAACAGGTTCTTGACCGTGCATCGTCATCTGCTCTTGTATAGCCTGCAAAGAGATACCTCATGATTCAGAAACTGTTAAAGAAAATTACATTGTAACAAGGATATAATAAATACACACCCTGAAAAAATAGTTCAGGCAAAAGGTATCCAAGTAACCGCGATTGTTAATGTCGAGAATGCGAAAGAAATAATGAAGACTCTGCGGCTCGTGTCGATTCTCCAATGCCAAAACGAAATCCAGATACGTCTTGTAGTCCATCTCGCCCTCGTAGGTCAGGCATTCTTGAAACACTCTCTCGAGAAAGACGCCGGTTAAAGTACCGGTGCCGTATCCAGCGAGTTCCTCTTTGTTCAACATCCCGTTGTGATCCCTGTCTAAATTGAGATATTGCCCGTACACTTTAAGCGCCGAAGGCGCGCTGAACCAGTTCGCTTCTTGCAAATCTTTGGGCAAATCCTCGTCTCTCAATTCTAAAAGATCATCCAGAAAGCTGCAGGCTAAAATGTCCTGAATACGAACTCGTCCAGTTCGCAGTGGGTCTAAGAAGAATAGAAATTTCCTGACTGCTGTGCACACGTAAAACGAATGGAACGACTTTTCCAGGCCTTCGAGCTGCGGCAGCGTTGGAATTAGTTCTAAGATGTAATTCTCCAAGTCCTGCAAATAAATAATTAAACGGTTAAAAGAGTACGCTGTTAAATACGATTAAGACCTGCAATCTGAGACATTCAAAGAATTAGAAAGTAAACGCTATTTTCTTTTTCGATGAAAAAGTTTAGAGCTTTAATCTCTGAAAATTTTTATTAGTATTCTCTTTGTGATCTTATGTGTGATTGATATTTTTCTGTTCAATTTATTTTGAACGCTGAAGATGATTTAAAGTGACATGGAATGTCTTGTGATTTTATTATTTATTAATATTTGCCATATATGTTTGCTTCTAACTGTAAAAAGTTGGCCTTTCCTCTTTGTGGCAATGTTGTAAAGAAAAAAGAGCATATTTGATCTCAAAAATATAGTACAGCGTAAATACAATAATAAAACAAAAATTTTAGATGATTATAGAGACTCACCGACTCTCTCAGGTAGCCCTGTCCCGTAATATCATACAAAGAAAGCCCGATTCTTGTTTGGTGCAACCAAACTTTTCGCATGACATAATTAAACAGGGCCATGATGCTAATTCTACCATGTGGATCTCCTTGCTGGAGCTTGGCGAAAACGACCGCGGTAAAGTACGGGCTGCACTTTGCTCCTGCCAGTTTGCCCACTTTCTTAAAGTCTTCGTAATTAATTAATTGCTCGTCCCCCGACAAAGGTGGACTGTGATGCTTGTCCAATAAGATCCAGAGCGCCTTCAGTTCATTATTGTCGAGCAATTGTCGCGAACGCCTCTGGAGGAACAAAGCACGCGTTTCCTCCCGTAATTTCTGCGGTAGAATCTCGTCTTCTTTCGGCAGCTGTAACACAACGTTACAATGTAGAACAGAAAACATATTTCAACGCTCCCGCATGGTTCAAGCGTGCAAGACACAAGTAGTACCTTGAAGTAGAACTTTGGTATGACTTTGTAAGTGGAATCGTCCTTCGCCTTCACGCCCTTCCACTGCTGATACATCTTCTGAAAGTATTCATCCTCTTTCTTTTCATCTTCCTCAGAATTCTCTTGACAACTCTGTTGAGAACTCTCCTCAGAATCCGCTGTAACAACGTGTTTCAGAGCCAAATAAGCATTTTTTACTTATTGTATTTTTAGAAGAAACGGTGCTTTTATTAGAAGACAAAATATACGTACGTTTCTTTGCCAAAATGCGGATCCGCAACAGCGTTTCTAGCTCCATGTTCTCGTGAACGTCCATGGTATATGCCTGCACTTTCTTTTTGTAAAAAGTGCTTCCAACTCGTAGAGTTAGCTCGAACACCTTTACATCAGATTGTTTTCTTTCTTACTATCTTCCTGTTATGTTATTCTTCCTAATCTTCGCAACAGTTGTACTAATATTTAAAGTTCCTTTTTTTTGGTTAGGTTATTTCTGGAGTAGAAAGCTATGGAGTAGAAAGGTCTTCAACTCTGTCCTTGGATTATTTGGCGCAAAAGACTCTTAATTTATTAATTTTCTTAACAAAACTGAGTATGACTCTCAACTTCAGTCCTCTTTTCTAAAGTTTCTCTTTCGGACTTTCGGTCGCTTTGGTTATGTCGCGTCGAGATCAGCCGGAGGCCGCGACGGAGTCGATTTCGTGCGTCACACAACACCCCTTTCACACAAGGTCCCTTTCTTGTTTCTGAAAACGAAACGAAACACGAAAATCCAATTTGTATCGTCCGCGATCACGGTGATGACACACACGCGCGCGCGCGCGCGTACAGCTCCACGTACATACATACACAACGAGTGTCGGCGGCAGTGACGGCTGGCGGCACGGATTATAGGTTAGGGTGACGTCGCGCGGAACAACGCGATGTTTACGGCGAGCGGCGGCGGGATTGTTTTGATTACGTGGCGAGCGCGGGGCGGTCGAGCCTCACCACGAGGGACCCGTCGCACCGCGTAACGTCGAGACACGTGGGTGAGAGACGACGATGCACGGTGACGGTTAAAGTGACAGCGAGATGATTCTCTTCAGAGCGGGCTCGATCCTCGGCCTCCTCGTCCTGGTAAGCGGTTTCCGGGAGTACGGCAGGCGGGAGCTGATCGGCCTGCGGGATGAGGTACGGGCCATGTTCGATTACGCCTACACCGGCTACCTGACGCACGCCTATCCGTACGACGAGCTGCGCTCGCTGAGCTGCGACGGCTTCGACACCTGGGGCAGCTTCTCCCTGACCCTCATCGACGCCCTGGACACGCTCGCGGTGATGGGCAATTACTCCGAGTTCCGTCGCGTCGCCGAGCTGATCATCGGCACGCGGGCCAACTTCGAGGCGAACATCAACGTGTCGGTGTTCGAGACGAACATCCGGGTGGTCGGCGGCCTGCTGAGCGCCCATCTGCTGTCGCGCCGGGCCGGCGTCAAGCTCGAGCCCGGCTGGCCCTGCAACGGCCCGCTGCTGCGTCTCGCCGAGGACATGGCCGGGAGACTGATCGCCGCGTTCGACACCCCCACGGGGATGCCGTACGGCACGGTGAATCTCAAGTACGGCGTGCCGGAGGGTGAGACCAGCATCACGTGCACCGCCGGCATCGGCACCTTCCTCCTCGAGTTCGGCACCCTCTCCCGACTGACCGGCGATCCGCTCTACGAGGAGGTGGCCATGAATGCCATAAAGGCGCTGCACCATTACAGATCCAGCATCGGCCTAGTCGGCAATCACATTGACGTCCTAACCGGCCACTGGACCGCTCAGGATTCCGGCATAGGCGCCGGGGTCGACTCATACTTCGAGTACCTTGCGAAGGGTACGTTGCTGTTTCAGGATCCCCTGCTGGCCTCGATATTCCAGGAGCACAAGCGAGCGATAGAGAAGTACATTCGTCGAGAGGACTGGCATCTGTGGGTCTCCATGACCAAGGGTCAGGTGACCCTGCCGGTCTTTCAATCTCTGGACGCGTACTGGCCCGGCGTGCTGAGTCTCTTCGGCGAGATCGGGGACGCGATGAAGTCCCTCCACAATTACCATCGCGTTTGGAAGCAGTTCGGTTTCACCCCGGAATTCTACAACATCCCGCAGGCCGAGGCGGGGACCAACAGGGAGGGCTATCCGTTGCGGCCGGAGCTCATAGAGTCCGTCATGTATCTTTACAGGGCGACCAGGGATCCGTATCTGATCCAGGTGGGTGTGGACATCCTGAGGAGTCTGCAGCACAGCGCGAAAACCACGTGCGGCTACGCGACCATCAACGACGTGCGGGACCATCGCAAAGCGGACCGAATGGAGTCCTTCTTCCTCGCGGAGACCACCAAGTACCTGTACCTTCTCTTCGACACCGACAACTTCATCCACAATACCGGCTCCGAGGGCGAGATAATCGACACCCAATGGGGCCAGTGCGTGGTGGACGCTGGCGGATACATCTTCAACACCGAGGCCCACCCGATCGATCCTGGTGCTCTATATTGTTGCCGGCCGGCGCAGGAGATCTTTTCCGACAAGAGGCCGATCCTGAAGAGGTTCCGTCCGACGCAGGATAGCATGCCAGTGGACGATTCCTCGCCGAACGAGCCTAATCACGAGAAGGATGCTACCAGCAAGAATCCAGACGTGATGCCAATCACGATGACGAAACTGTCCGAGATCAGGCACCACTCGGCGAGCGGGAAGAAGGATGCTCTCAACGAAAGTGTCCCGTCGCCGAACGTCTCGTCGACGGACGACCCGTCGGATTCCGCCGAGCAGGAAGACGAGGTCGAAGAGGTCGAGGAAGTCGAGGAGGAGGAGGAGGAGGAGAAATCGAATCGGAGCGTTCGGTTGCCAACGGCGCAGATATTCGCTCCCTCGTCGACGATGTACAAGGCTGACGACAGCGACGGTCCCGACGGCTTCGAGCCCCCGATACTGTCGAACGGACAATACTCGGCTTCCGGACTCGCGACGGAGGGCGGTGCTCGACGGAATTTTACACCGAGCCCCGCTAAAGCCAGATTCGAGCCGCAGATAATGCTGGAGAACATCAGACGCGGGAATCTCTATCCGACCAACGTCACAGCGAGGCGGAACTATCAGATCCTGTCCTGTCAAGCTCAACCATTCCTACAACGAATGTCGATCATAGGAGAATTTTTTTAAAGAGGAAATAACGCTCTGGCAAGGACCGAGGGAATCTACGCGAAAATTGCGCGAGTCCGTCGCGGCGATTCTCAGAGTATTTTTGATTCGCGCGTCTTTGTTATGAGAAAATAGGAGGAATTCCACGCGGGCCCGCGTGTCCCCCCGCGTACGTTGTACTTTAGGATATATTCCTGTGATATAATTGTTGTTGTATAGTTTCTAATAAATATATAAGATATTGCAAGTACAATAGTCTTTTCACACATTTTACTTTCTTATCTCAAACTCAAATTTACGGAAACGGGATAATTTTATTTGGCATAATTTTAATAAATTCTATGTAACTTTAGCAAAAAGTTGTCATTAATGTTTAAAATTTCATTATATGTAATTCTTCACTTCTTTGTGAAAATAATCTTTAAATTTCATATTTGTGAAATATAAGAAATAAGCTACGAAACGTTCAGTTCCGATTTAATTATGAAGTACAGAAATGTAAAAATCGTTTTAGCGTATTTCAATTTTATAATTCACGCTTAGGTTTCTCTCAGATATATTTCGAAATAAAAATCCTGAAAATTTTTAAAAACCTCATTTTTTTTGCATTCTGCCTTAGCGACTGTGTCGTATTGCCGACACTGCCGACAGTGCTGAGTGCTGATCAACAATGGCGACGAGATCGGTCGCTTGTCTTTTCGTGCGGTCGTGAAACGTATGGCTCGCCGTGCACAAGCGAGATGCATGTAAATAGTGTAATATAAATATTGTAAAACCGATAGAAACGTTACTTTCTTCGTGTTACTCCGAGTTCACTTCGCCATGGCTGATAAAAGGCAGCACAGTTTGTCGGTGAGGATAAAAAAACAATTATGCAGCTGCATATTAAATAAAATACAATCTTTCGCCAGCTTTGCGAACGAGAGTATCGTACATACAAATTACAATAATCTTATTTGTTTTGTACAAGCCCTTTGTAGAGTATAATGTCTAAAATGCGATCTAACCTCTTTGTTGTAAAAAAAAATACTTGTACTGATTTCAATGTGCATTATGTGTAGAAAGAGGAGATAGCGAAGCAGTTTATGCTGCCGGAGAGGAAGAGCAAGATCGCAACGTTGCTGAAACAGGATGGTCAAGCGTATTGCATTTGCAGAAGCTCGGACAGCTCTCGCTTTATGATGTGAGTAAACGTACCGAGACGTCAAAGAATTATTTTTGTCTAAACTTGGCATATCTGAGACAAGAGAGTGCAACCCTGCATTTTGAATTATTTCAGAGGATGCGACGCGTGCGAGGAGTGGTACCATGGTGATTGCATAAACATAACTGAAAAGGATGCGAAGCACATAAAACAATTTTTCTGTGTTGTAAGCAAGCTTCTCAGATCAAGCAAATCTTTCAAGAGTAATGAAAAGCAACTCGGTGTAATTGATTATTGTAGCGTTGCAGAGAGGAAGATCCGACGTTGATAACGCGATACAAGCCACGCAGGACTGACCAGGATGATAGGAAACATAAGAAGTACAAGGAGAAGGAGAGAGCGCACCGATATGAGTACGACGCGCCGTGGGGTCCTACTGTGGAGAAGAAATCCTCCAAACGTTGCGGAGAATGCACAGGATGTCTACGTATGGAAAATTGTGGAAAATGTGACGCTTGCAGGTAACGTACAAAGAAACGATCGACAAAGTTATTATTTGTGCGAAGCAGTCTTGCTAGAATTAATCTTCTTGGGTCTCATATGTGTAGGCATCTAAAGAAATTTGGACCTTCGGTGCGACTGAAGCTCAGATGCATCCAACGAACCTGCCGTGTAGTAGGCGATCCGCTGAAACCTTCGAAGAGTCTTAACAAGGGGACGAAATTGACCAAGAGGCGGAAGAGGGACTCGAGCAACGAGAGGAACGAGTACTTGGAGCCACCGCGCCACTGCTATGGACCAGCATGCACGAAGCAGTCGCGACCCGGTAGCAAATACTGCTCCGACGATTGCGGCCTGAAGCTGGCGACGAGCAGGATCTACCAGGTGCTACCGCAGCGGATACAGGAATGGTCGTTGACCGCGTGCATCGCGGAACAGAACAACAGACGCGCCCTGGAAGCCGTGAGGAAGCAGCAGCACGACGTCCGTAGGATACTGCAAGAGCTGGAAAAGAGACACGTCGAGTTGGATCGTATTGTCGAACGCGCAAAACACGCGTCCATCGATCCGCAAGCCGAGGTGGACGACTACGACGACACGGAGAGCAGCATGTACTGTATAACGTGCGGCCACGAGGTCAACTCGAGAACCGCCATTAAACATATGGAAAAGTGTTTCAATAAGGTATTACAAAACGCAGTGTATGTTATAGAAAATCACACAGGTGGTTACTTGGGTATACCAGTTTCTAATGGGAGCATTTATGTAAACTTAAAATATTGTGTGTATACGCATTTGTCACTTTTCCTAGTATCGGTTTCAGACTTTCATTCAAGTTAATAAATCGTATAATTTATCTTATGAAATGAGTTTTCCCTCAAAATGAAAATGCTTACTGGGCTTGTATTTTGCAGTACGAATCACAAGCGTCCTTCGGTTCGATCTTCAAGACGCGCATCGAAGGCCAAGTGATGTTCTGCGACTTCTTCAATCCTGGGAACAGGACTTACTGCAAACGACTACGCGTTCTGTGCCCCGAGCACTGCAAGGATCCAAAGATCGGCGACACTGAGGTATGCGGTTGCCCCTTGGTTACGAACGTGTTCGACGCTACGGGGGAATTCTGTCGCGCGCCTAAGAAGAGCTGCGTAAAGCACTACATGTGGGAGAAGCTGCGACGAGCGGAGATCGACATGGAGAGGGTGAGGCAGTGGTTGAAAATCGACGAGCTCGTGGAGCAAGAGAGGCAGATCCGGTCGAACATGGCGACGCGAGCCGGTGTATTGGCTCTAATGTTGCACTCCACTTATAATCACGAGTTAATGGAGCAGATGACACAGGAACAGAGTAGGGAACAGCTGCAGGCGATGGAGGAGGAGCTGCGAAGGAGATATGGTGTACATCAGAAGGAGCAATGCATGGACCAGTGATTCTCTACCTTACACTTGACTGATATCATTGCTAGATCTGTAATTTTCAGCTGCACTTGCTTACCATTTTTCATCCTCCTCCCTTTTTCTCTGAAAGTAAATGGTTAAAAAATGAAAAGCGTAAGCAAGCGTAGCTAAACGAAACAGATCCAGTGTTACTATTTTAACATACTCTTTGTTTCGAACTGATTACGCGTTGCACGGTCAACAGTTTTCCTAACAATTGTCGATGTAACTAATCGCGGACTCGGGATAAAACGTTGAAGAGCTACAGAAACTTGGTACAATGGTTGTAAAACTTGTACTGAAATGTAATGTGCGTATATATATGTATATTGTGTACTTGTCAATAGTATGATTAAAATAATTCCGTATCGCAAATATGATACTTTTAAGCTCTGCCATTTTTTGAATAAACTTACCTCGAAATCGAAGTACATTCTGCTGAATAAGAAAATATATGAGTCTGTCTTCAAAGAAAATATATGAGAAAAGAATGTCTTGGTAACGTAATACCCATCCTGTTATAATCGTACTTACGCTTGTAACAGAACGTATCACATTCTTAATTAACTTAAAACAAAAAGTTTCTCCAAAAAAAGTGGTAGTATGCAACAGATGGAGAAGCAGGTAGTTTCTTTTCGGCAATATCGTTATTATTTACATTATGATATATCGAGATGCAGACGTCAGGATTTTCTTCACATACACTCCGACAATTAATCGTTTTCAACAAAAACCATTTATTCACAGGTCGTAGCCTCTGCGGATGCAAAATAACACGCCAAACTAGCGATCTATCGCTTAGCTTCGGAAAATAATCGCGCGAAGCGCATAGAATGGACATATTCTTATCCTCTCAGGAGAACCGCCTGTTTCGAATCGCCACCCCTTAAACGCGCTAATGACCGCGACGCCTTGCCGAAACCACGTTTCGTTGACGCGCGATTGCCGCGAGATTGTTATCATTATAGTCATTTTGGAAGTTTACGTAAAATATCAAAGAGATAATAAGTATCATCCACTGTCTATGGAACTGAGATACGTTATCTCAGCACACTTTTAATAACTAACACCGCTTTACTCACAATATATCTATATATAACAAACAATAATATAAACTTATATTAACTTGCGATGCAACAATTAGGAACAAATGTGTCAATGCGATGGCAGTACGAAGCTAACGCGTCCGGATGTCCATACAAATTATGCGATTATCCAACACAGACTCGTCGAAAGTTAACTTGTCTAATCCACGTAATCCTACTAACTAATGGTTTCACGATGAGGACCGCGAGAGCGATCGCTGCGGAAAGAAGAACCGGATAGGCCACGATAAATCGTTCGTCGAGTTCGTACCAGACAAAAATTCAAAAGTTGCGCATGTGTATATGTATATCGGAAATGAATTGTACGCGAATTAAACGGAAAATTTGCGACTCGCTTTAAGGGACCGGTTGAAAACAGGCGACCATATCCCGACATATATATAATATTTATATACGTGCGCCGATCTCTCACATTGTACGTGCATGCGCTTCAAAAAGGAGAAAAGGACGAAGAGAAATAGAGAACGACTCATTCTTTTTTCTTTTATCACAGTATTGCACGCAAAGCTTGTACGAAATCGCAAGTAAGACAGCATAAAGGCCAAATGGCGGACACTACACGCTCTCCTATCTCTCTCTCTTTCTCTCTCAGAAACACATCCGCGGGGAGGGTTGGAATTCTCTCGCACAAGTAGCGAAATGTTCAGTCCACTTCCTCGTTCTCCCTCTCTCCCCCTCTCGCTCTCTTTCTCTCTGCCACTCTCATTCATACACACTCCGGCATGTTCTTTCACATTCCATGGCAACGATTCCGAACGACCCTTCACACCCGTGGTCCACGACAGCTTCGGCGTATATCCGACAAGTTATTAACAAAATAATAAGCCACACGTGCGTGTGAATACATCACCTGAGAATAAATCGTGATATATCTCTTCGCTTTCTTCGTAACGATCCCTACGGATTTTTCCCCCCCCGGCTTTTTCACGCAAAACGTTACAATTTTCCATCTCGTACGGTAGTGCCTTAACAATCTGTCGTCGTTCAACGGAAAGATATAGCGCGCAGGCGATAATTCGCTCTTGTCCGGGCTGACGCGGGCCGGATGGCTTCGACGTCTTAATATTAACATCCTAATGGAACGTTAATCTCCTTAAAGAAGCCTCGGAAGAAAGTCGCCCCTCTCCGGATAATTCTGCGAACGCTCGACAATGCGTACAGAGAGAATCGCTGTACTCCCGAGCGATCTGTCGAGACAGATTTAACACGGAGTCTCCGAAGACTCTCGATTCCGAGTAAAATTCGATAAAATAAAAAATAAAAGAGGAAGTTGAAAGCTGTAGATCTTCGCCGAAATTAAACGGACGAAGACGAGACTGCGAGCGATTTTCTTCTCTCTTCGTGTAGGTTCAGCCGCGAAGTCCCGAGAAGAGAGGAGGAAAGTCCAGCGTCGCTTCCACCCCGGAGGGGCGACGAACGCGGGTTTTTGATTTGCCACCCCGGGACGAAGCTCGCCGATGCGATTACGAGACCTCGACAATCAGATATCACCTCGCACACTCGCGAAAGGGGGAAACTTTGGCAACAGACACACTCGCATCGTTAGGGATTTTGCAGCTGGACAGCACAGCCTTTCACGCGCACGTAAGATCCACAGTTCGATATACACAGTATCTCTCACTCTCTCACTCGCTCTCTCACTTATTATCTCACTAATAATAGCGGCATTAATTGTAATCTTAATTGGATAATTTTGCCGTAGCGTTGGTAATAATCATACAATGTTATATGATACAGCGTCGTATGTACAATACGAGAGGAGGATCGTTTCGTTATCGAGTAACAAATTGTACAGCGGCGCGGGACCAGCGTTGAGGGGGGGAGGGGTAGTCGAATCGATTTCCCTCGAGACCCCGTCGGACGGTTACTTTTGCTCCTCGGTCTGCGTTCCGTCCGGGAACAACGGCTAGCTGGCGCGTGATTTATCTCTCGGAGGTAGTCGCGACACTCGGCTGCCGGGTACATCGGATCCGGATGCATCTCGCGTTTTCGCGCGAGCGAGCGATTAACGGACAGCTGACGCCGGAACAGGGCGACGGGGAAGCGTCTCCGAAAAGATTAAAGGGGCGAAACCTGAGCTAGACTCTCGAGGGCGAAACACCTCCGGCGTTTCCGGGGCGGAAAACACGGTGCGCTAAAACAGATTCTGTGAATGAATGGAGATGCAGATCGATGTGAAAGAAAATAAACATATATTTATTCCTTTTCATAAACGCTTATAAACAAAAACAGTAAGGGGGTGGCTGGGGGCTCGGGGGGGGGGGGGGGGCGTACAGGTATTCGTGTATAACTTAGCTTTTCTTTCCCTTTTTGTGATTTTTTTTCTTCTTTTTTCTCTTTGTTCCGTGTTCGCTCGTCGTTTCTTTCCTTCCTCGTCGTCTCGTCGTTTTTCTCGAGTTGCGTTCTACTCGTCGTTAACCGCCTGATCCTGATCGCGTGATGCAGATCAAAGAGACAAAAGTCGGTCCCGGCCGGTTCCGCAACGAACGTCCGCGCGTTCCCACGCGCGCGCGCGTGTGTCCATCGAATGAAGAAAAAAAAAAAAGAGAAAACGTTAATTATGTATACTCTACACGTGCGACACATGGTTGGCGTAGTCGCCACCCCACACTCGCTATGTACACTGTTTTGTTTTGTTTTGTAATGGTCCTATCTTCTTTCTCTTCCTTCTTTTTTTCTTCCTCGCTTAAGTCCTTCTCCACAAGTACATTTGCACTAGTCTTCGCGAACTCTTATCACTTAGCCATTTGAACCGGTCAACATGGCACAGGCTGAGACTGCATTCAGTTGCATTTAAGGCGAGTGGAGCACCTGACTCTGTTTCTTTTATTATTTTTTTTTTTCGTTTTTCTTTTTGAAATTGTAGTTCCTTCGCGTGTCGAGTCGAAGTAGCTCGGAAAAAGAGGTATCCGTCCGTGAGCAGGCGATTCAGTCAAAGTAATAACTGCGAGATCGTTCACGAGTGTGCAGCGTGTCGAGGTGTGATGTGATGTGATATGTATGTGTGTGTGTACACGTAAAATAAAAATAAAAAAGAAATGAAGGGTAAAAAAAGAAAAGAAATCGACCAGTACATTCTCCGTTGGAGCAACATACGCGGGGAGGGGAAGAATCTGGGAGAAGCACGAGAAGGAGTTTAAAAGAAAGTTCTCTCCGTGGAAACGAGTGGAAAGGCGGCTCTCGCGATTGCACTTTTGGAATGTAACGTCGACATCGGCAACTGAATGTAAAACGTGATAATTGGGGGGGGGGAAAAAAGAAGGAAGGGATAAGTGAAGGCGTCTGGCACAGTCAACGTAACGTCGGAAACGTGTCTCCCGCGAAGTTGCCCTTTAAAAAGAGGGAGGGGAAAAGGAAAGAGACCCTTCGGGACACTTCGTCAAATCCGTAACGGATATTTTAGCTGCCGCCTACGGTCGTACCTTTTTTTTCCGAGTTACTCTTTGATACGCGCGATAAACGCTTGCGTCGTACAATTAAATATCTCGATTTCTCGCTTATCTCGAAAGCTGTACCTCCAGCTGGAACTATCTCCTACATACTGGACAAAAACATGAAAATTATCAACGGAGCACGACTATCTTTTTTTTCGTTTTTACACAATTTTGATATCTTCGCAAAGAAAGAACGATATATAACAAACTTGACCAATATTAATTCATTAATCATAATTAACTCGCGTTATAATACTATAGTACACTTTCATGCTTCCATATGAAAACTTATCTATGATAATTTGTTTTTTTTTTTATCATTACCTATGAAGGCGATAAGTTTCCACGATTCGCATCCCACTCATTCTGTTCTTCCATATAGACGTATGAGACTGCTGTACGAAGGTTTTATTCTCGTATTGAACGACGTTGTTTTTTCGCAATGCGAAAAATAACGTCAATAATAAAATCATAACGATTATTTAGAATGTGTTTTCGCGTCCCGACGACAAGAGGCGGTGTCGCGAAACGAATTGAAAGATGCAACTAAAGTTAGCTTTTAAACGCAAAGGGGTTATTTTAATATTTAATCCGTTCAGTAATATTTGGAGCACGATACCGCGGACCCCTGCAGTGTCCCCTGAGGTTTACAGAAGTACATATAGACTTATATTTAAAAACCGTATAATTACAGTAGTTAAAAGCAGCATTACATGCGTTATTATTTCTCTTAGGCTCAATTTTTTTGTTTTTTAGGCATTTACAGGCATACGAATTTAAGATACGGCTTATATATCTTTTCTTTTTCTTTTTCACCTCCAGTTTAATTGAAAAGGTTTAAGAGATCCACCCCCCCGTATATATACTTCCGTTTATATTACAGCGCGTATATGCTTTCATCCACATATACCTCATCGAAATGGTAACGCGTGCACGTTTTCTTCTTACGCCTGTAAATTAAACGCCTCGGAAAACAAGGAAGAAAAATGCAAGAGAATCCCCGCACGTTTCAGAAATTGACGGATCGTCGTTTGTTGGTAAAGATAAATTCGACGAAACGAAAGCTTAGGAACTGGGAACGTATCTCGCGTGTGTGGAGCTTTAAGTGAAAGTCGAGTTACCTTTAATGAGCAAACGATACGCATTAATACAGTGCACACGGATTACCTTCGTGCATTCCCGGGGCAATGCCTCCTACCTCAAATCGAACAGCAATCTCACCCTCATTATCACCCGATCACGGTCTACATGAAATTAACGCACACACGCATTCACACCATTGTATATTTACTTATGATCACAAGCATCTTCTTATAATTATCATTACGAATAGTTATCAGTTATTTTTTATTAAATAAGCAAGTCTGTGTAAAAATTTAACGTTTTTGCGATTCATTCAGCATTCTTCACAGACATTTGACCAGATTTTGAGCTTTCTTTGACGAAACTCAGTTAGTGACCATCTTGTTTTTTTTTCCCCCTATTATTTTAAGCTATCGAATGCTCCACAACTGGAAGAAGCAGCCACTCTGAGTTCTAAGTCGACCACGCTACTTCGATATATTACACACAACCGCGCATTTACATCTCTTTCATTTACAGTCGTCTTAATTTGTATTTATCGAGTAAAGTACAATATCTGTATATATTCTGACCTTCGTCATATTTCGACTCACCGATCATAACCCGTTGGTTCATAATCTTCCATGATGTCGATTTAAAGATCGTCTCAGTTCGAGAGTTCGAAACTACTTACAGACGTTCTACGATACTTCTGATAGATTTCTCGACTCGATGTGATTAGTGCAGGCTTCTTCAACACTTTCCCACTGACTTGCCTAAAGATTCGTGACTTCAAAGGCACCAGGAGATACCACTGTCGATGGACGAGATTCTTCCATCGAGGCTCGCCTCTCATGGTAGACCTGGTTATTACAAGTCCATATCTCGCTGCGTAGCGTTTTCTTCCAAGCACTTCTTACAATTGTACACCGATTATACAAACCAAGACAATCTTCAAAAAATTTATAGAGATGTCTGACGTATATACACGCGTGGCTCGTACGCTGGAAGTTCCCTGCACTCAAAGAAACAAAGATACATCTCTCTCCCAAGAAAGAGGATGTTTTCCGATCAAACGTTCCTAATTGTCAATACTGAAGTTCTGCGACTGTCACCATCGTTGGAAATTTAGCAAGTACAATGTACATTACTTGGAATATACACTTTATCCTTTTTTCCCCTTCGTTTTTGTTGACTGATTATATGTACATTGCTATTATTATCTCTTGAGGCACACTTTGCACCACTCAGCTTCACCGATCTCGCGCGTTGACACAGCGATCTTAGCGTTCGACTCGAAGAAGCAAGATTCTCCGAACGAACTTTAACCGTCCCGAAAGGAGCAACCGTGCACGTAGCACGTAGGAGTACTTGGTCTCGCGTATCAACGTGACCGAGACTCATCAAACTAACTATTTGCAATGGAAGTGGTTTACCAGTACAAAAGTTACTGTCATTGCCTATTGCCTTCGTCGCGTCGAAAACTTTCTAACTTCACTGTCCGCTGTAAAACTGTATACGGCCGGTTGTCACTGGCATTTCTCTCATGACAGCGTCCCATGCTATTGACAAAAAGAAGAAACAAGAGCAGTGAGTACAAGGAATAAGCAAGATAGTAGGAACGGTGCATTGAATAACTCGGTTAAGTTCGGAAATGCTATGGTGTATCTTACCTAAGCCAACGAACGACACGATCTTATCGTGGTTGTACGTCTGCACATTCAGTTCTTCCTCGGGCGCTACGTAGAGCATAGAGAAATCTTCCTTAGGCGGGTGAAACTTCTCCATGATTCCGGGTGGCGGTGGAGGCGGCGGTGGCAGATACGTGGGTGGCGCGAATCTGGTGGGATAGCTCATGTACGGCAACGGTTGCACCATGACCGGATGCACAGGCGTCACGGGATGAGCGTTCGGCTGCTGCATGTGATAATTGGACGAGAACTTGTCGTATCTCACGGGTTTCTCGGCGAACAACGGCGGATTCCTCTCGAAATTGTTGGGCGGCGGTTTATTGACGAGCGGCGGTATGGCCGGGGAAAAAGCCGGATTCGCCGTGATCGTCGGAGTCGCCTCCTCGTTGCCGTTATCCTCCGAGAGCAGCAACTCGTTTATCTCGAAGCCAAACGTGAGTTCCGTCGGCAGATTGTTGTTCTTCGCGATGTCCGAGGAAGTTTCGTCCAACAGGATCACCGCGGGTCTAGGAGTCGAACTCTTCGTCTGCTGCGTCTCCGCGGACGGTCTTTGCGACTGGTCCTTATCGGACTGCGTGTTCGGCGATTTCGTCTTCTTGCTTTCCACGTCGTCGCGCTGCTGATTATCTTGTTTCGAGTTTTGCGGTTGACAGACTGCCACTTTTGCATCGTGCTTCATCGCGGTGTTCTGATACTCCTTCGCGATCCTCGCTGTCCTTGGATCGCTGCTAGTCGTCTTGTTACTTCCAGATTCAGATTCAACGCTCTGCGAGTCCTGCGTAGGTTTCGCAGTTTTCAACTTCTGCGCGTCCGCGCCGTCGTGCGACGCGCACGTTGGATTATTCTTGCTCTCGGACTGCGGGACGTCGGTATTATGCGATTTCTTGACTGCCTCCTCGTGATAAGAAGACGCAGGCTTTTTAACGTGTTGCTCTTCGTACATTCCCTGAGTTTGTACATTTTGATTACTGTGTACGTAATTCCTACGAGGGCGAGGATTGTTGACTCGTGGAAACGTAACAGAATCTTTATTGTTGACGGTGCAATTAGGATTGTTATCGATATCGACTGGATTATAATTCATCGTTGTACTATTATTGTATCTTGGCGTTACGGCGTTTATCGCGGTAGTCTCGTTTGAATTCGGGCTGTAATTGCTACAACTCGCATGTTTCTGTTCCTTGTGTTCTGTTGCTTGCGTTAGGCTTTCGTGCATTTTCTCGATATCTTGCACATATTTAAACACTTGGATGTTCTTATTGATGGCCTCTTCCTGAGCTTCGGCTTTCTTTCGATCTGACGAATTTTTCATCTTCGTCAGAGTCGGCGAAAGTGGCTTCTCGAAAGCCAGACCCAGACTCGCTGCTGCATGGTTCGATTGGGCCTGTTGCTGCCTAGCTTTCCTCTCCGAATGCTGCAACTCGTCTAGACTCGGATAATAATCTTGAGGCACTTTATCCGGTTCTGAAGGGGTCTTGGGTGGAACACTGGGCCACGACGACGTGTTTAGCATGGCGGACATGGTCAGATTGTGTGTCATGTTGATGGTAGCCATGCGCGCTATGTCCGCGTAACTCGCCTGCGGAGTGCCGCCCGACGATGTTGCAACTTTGGCCAAATTGTGCTTTGAGGTGTTCGATGTAACCGGCAACGAGTGAACTGAATCCAAATCGCTACTATCTGCCGATTTGTCGCTGCAAGGAATTACAACATATTTGAACATTATAATCTTTAAGTGTCGAATCATCTATTACAAATATGCAAAACTGTCTAATTACCTCGGAGGCATGCTGCTAGCCGATTTTCTTCGGAGTTCGGGAGAAAGAGGTGTCCTATAGTCGTTAGAGAATCCTCTGGAATTCTGGAGATACGATCCTGATGTCGTCAGGTTTTGCGCCCTGCCGCCACTGGAGCTTCTTCTTTGTTTCTTGCTCTTTTTCTTTTTCGTAACTACCAGAAATTCCGTCTCGTGCTCCGGTTCCGGATTAATCTTTTTGTTGGAATTACGACGGCTCGTGTAATCTTCTCCCGTGTCATTGCAATATATCGACTGACCTTCCTCTGTCCCCCAGGATCGCCTGTCGCCTCGACTATCAACTGTCGCATCTCCGGTGCTTCTTTGTTTCGGACGTCGCAATGCTATATTTACGCCTATCATTATAAAAACAGTATAATATTAAGAAAGATACATATAAATCATGTCTAAAAGCTGTATATATACACACATACCGTGTTGACTGGACACGCTGCTGGCACCGCTGGAACTAACACTTTTCTCCGTCGTGAGATCCTCTAATTTTGTCTTCGAGATCTCTTCTAGGGAATTAGATTTTTTTAACTTGGAAGGCAACTGTTCTCTCTTTGTATCCTTCTCCCTGGTTCTCGGTTTTGTGCCGGAACTAATCTTCACTCTAACGGGATTACCGGTCTTTCCCTTTTTGCTCTTGGATTCCTTATTCTCAATGAAGTTAATTAGACTGTCGATATCTTCGACGATATCCTTACGATGGCCTTCGACATTTTCGGCATTGTAAACTTTGACATTGTGTTCCTGAGTGTGTTTTCTCCTAGGCTTCTTCCGTTCACCGTTATATGTCTGCACAGCGTTTCCGTTTTCGTCTAACGACTTCTTCTCCCCCGACACGGATGGATCTTTCATCGTGATGTGCTGCGTTGTATACCTGGGACCTTCTGTGTGCAAGTCACATATTTCAATTTGCAATAAATAACTCTATTAATTTTGAGACTCGAATAAAACACACGTACATTCTAATGCATCCATAGAAAAATCTTTCAAAAGTTTAAGCATCATATAAAGAACATTAAATTAAAGTGTCATTCTTACCCATTGTTATATTTTGCGTTTGCCAAGATGCCGGCATCACGGAGCATAAACTAGGTACGATTTTGCTCTGGCTAGTGCTAGAACCATTTGAAGCCCCACCTATACTGCATTTTACGCTGTTGTGTGGTTGAAACAATGCCCCTGTCACCTCTGTACCATTAACAGACATTTTTGATTTCTCTTGCTTATGATCACGTATAGGAAACTCTATAGTGGTGTCCACAGGTGTCTGTGTTATATCGAAAGTTGCTCGTGTGACATAATGGATCGGTTTGCGCGGTTCGATAATTTTCAATTCGGTCCCTTCATCATTTTCAGTGTCTAACGAGCGAGGCCTCTGAATCCCACTTGCCGTAGATCCTACATTTCTTTCACTGATAGCACCTACCTACAATATACAAAAAATTGTATCCTTCTAAATGTCGCCTTTCTGTCTTCACCAAACTAATTTCTTTGTATAAAAACAGAAAATAATATTTCCTACATGGAAAAAAATGATATTATATCAACAGCAGTGTAATCGAGATGAAATCTATTGATGCAACATCAATATTAATGAACAAAAAACATCACATAGTTGTTTTAATAATTTAAATATTTGACCCAATAATATCCAATTGAATTAACTATTTATGTTTGTGGCAGCCCGTGACGTCGACGTTTAATTAAAGCAACTTCTTTTTTTTTAATTAAACAATATTTTTTCCGTGCATTATTAAAATATAATATTAAAATGAAAAACATTGAAATATTTATATGTATACGGAATAAATGTTCTCTTAAAATTTAACAAAAAATAATAATTGTACAATTTGACTCTTTAAATTGTTTTGTAATTGTTTTCCCTTATTTATTAACCTTTCAATACCACATGTACGCCATGTGTCATTCCCATGCCATTTAAAACCTATTAAATATTGAAAAAATCGTTTTTATTCCAGAGAATAGATCCCCCTCTAAAAAAAAGGCTTTGCAATAAAAAGAATATCTCTCAGTGATGATATGAATCGTTGATCGGCTTTCGAGCAGCAAAAAGTTATTAACAAAAGTTACTAACAAACACGAATGACCCATGTGTTTTGAAAAAGATTTTTTTCACAAACAAGCGAACATTATTTTTCAATATATTTTCACTTATTAAATATTTCAATATATAAATATAATTTGAATATAAATTAAAAATAAATATAAAAATAACAAAAATGTTCAATAAAAATACATAACGCAATTTTTTTTATTTTAAAACAATTTTTATATAACTCAAAAAATTTTCTTTTCAAGTTTTATATATATTTGAAAAATTCTTATATATAACCGATAGTATCCGTATAGTGCCGAGATTACTATAATACAAAAGGAATAGTAAAATTTGTAATAAAATTTACATTAAAATTTAACGAAAATGTCTCTTCGTATATCAATTAGCTTTGAAAGGCAAATTACCGAGAGAATCTTGCCACGAAAATTCCTCTAATAGAATCGGAATCGGTTAAACTATAAGTCCTACATATCACTATAAAACTACAAAAAGACGCACAGTACAGATATATGCAGAAGGTATCACAACTCTAAGAGGCTAAGGATCAATTAGCACAAATGATATTTTACCTCAACATCACCCAAATCGATGACCATGTAATCCGATTTATATTCCGGGGGTGGATTATCTGACTCCAGCATTTCATTTGTTCCGTATTTTCCTTTGCTGGCTCGTTTCTCTCGTGTTTCAGATTCTCCCTCGCCTGAACTACCAGCGGTGTCTCTTTTCAATTCCTTTTTCTCTTTCTCCTTCTCCTCTTTCTTTGTACTGGTGTACGATGGTTTGTCTAGAGACTTGGATTTTTCCTTATTGGTCCAATCATAAGCTGACCGTTCCTCGTAGAAGCTCTTCTTCACAAACAGATAAGAAAATTGCCAATATGTTGCTTACATTCTCATCAAAGTTACAATATTATTGTATGACAATGAAATGTCTTTCAAAAAAAATTTTTATTTAATTTATTACATGCACTAATAAAACATAGACATTTATATTTATGAATATTATTATTAATTCTAATTATAAATACCTTCTTATCGAATGTTAGATCTAAATTAGCCAAAGAAGCAAGGTTATGCGATGCATTTACATTCGACGGTAATGATCCACCTTCTCTCTGTCTAGCAGAGACACTGGGTCCTGTGTATTTTTTATTCTTCCTCCTACTACTTCCGTAAGTATGACACGAACTAGACGTCAGATAAGCAAAACTACTATCGAATTCCGAAGCTATAGGCTGCGCTAAATTCTGCAATGATCCGCCGTGTGTCAAACGCTCGGACACAGACTCCCGTTTATGCCTCCTGCGATTTGAGCCCGGAAGACAGCGTGAATTAGATATCACTCTACGGCCTTCCTCAGTCTCGTCCGCTTCTGCCTCTTGCAAAAGTTCCTACAAAGCACACATATCAATCTATACATATCTTAACACAACAGCATTTTTATGTTCAATACATAATTTCAAAGCCCGTACGTACCTTAAAAAGATTAGACTTTCCTTCCCGATCTTTCGGACGTTTGTATGTTATAGCTTCATCCAGTAAAGCCCGTAACTCATTATCATTTAGCATAGACAGGGTTGGTGGTTCCTCCTAAAAATGAGAACAACTGAAAAAATTACATTATTTACGCAAGATTGCAGAAACTGCACTGTACTGATTACATTCTCGTAGAGCTTTCCTATTTATCTTAGCCAAAGTAAATACACTTTAAGAGTAAGTTATTAAGGTTCCTAAAGTTCTCTTCTATTTAAACATCGTCTGATGTCTACATTCTTAATTTTAATAGAAAATACATTGCGGAAAACATGTATTATCTACATTGTCACAATGTTAAAATAGTTTTGCGATAGGAATTAATTCGTACGCGAGCTGAATAAGAACAGATGTATTGGCAGATCCCTAGAGAGTAAATTTAAGGTTTCTCTTATTGGATCTGTGTAAAGCCGATTCTACAATACGTTGCAAACGATGGCAACTGCTAGTTGAAAAGTGTTATTTCTGATTACCGCGTGCCCAGTTACTCTCGCCAAAAAAGTTAAAAATTCGCCAACTCTCTTTTGATAACCGCAATTGACAAGTGCAACGTGGAAATAACACTTTTCAACTAGCAGTTACTATCGTTTATATATATATATATATATATATATACACATACACATACGTATATAGCTTATGTATCTTTTAAAAAGATATATGTATACATATGTGTATATATTATATGTATGTACATATATCTTTTTACATAAATAATATATGAATAATATATTCATGCGCCATTCCCAAAACGCTAGGTAAACAATCAATCTGATGCAATTCGATCGCAATTTTGATTCTCAATAAGACCCTCTTAACCACGCCAACATAACCAATTAGCCTGTCCACAAATGGAAAGCAGTTGAAACAGACTCTACTATTCCACATGGAATCATACACAGCTCGTACACGCGGCAATAGTGTCAAAAATAAAATGCGTCGAGATACGCGTGCCGTTATCGTCGCTCCGACTGAAACTCCAGATTTTATCCAGCGCGATTATACCGGGTGCGGAAAAAGCGTGCACGCACTCGAGCAGTGTCGAGCACGCTCCGAGAGTTACACGTTACGTTCGTTCGCATACGGGAAACTCGATAGTGTCCGAAAACGAGAGAGACGGACAAACAACCGACGGACAAAGCGTCGAAAAGGCGAAAACGGAGACGGTGGGGAACGCGGGGGGGAGGGAGGGAGGGAGGGGGGGACGGGGGGCGGGGGGGGGGGGGGGGGGGGGGGGGGGGGGGGGTGAGACGGAGAGCGGGCGAAACGAGGGGAGGCGAAGGGAGATCACGGGACAACGATACAACGTTGGTTCGGCGAACTCGCCGAACGTTCAATGACATGACGAGAATCGTCACGGAGTCCCAATTTCTTATGCAGGGTGTTGTGCGTGCGCGAGAGAGAAAGAGACAGAGAGATTTTTACGTAGTAAATCGACGACCGCCGTCGTCGGGGACGGTGCGGAAGCCGCGGAGTCCGATCCGCGGGCCATTCGTGTGATCGATAGCGCTCCAGCGATTAGCTAATTAAGACACGAACTCCGAGACAGAGAGAAAAGATAGAGCGGAGAGACACAGACAGAGACAGAGAAAGAGAGAGAGAGAGAGAGAAAGAAAGAGAGAGAGAGAGAGGGGGGGAGAGAGAGAGAGAGAGAGAGGGAAAGAGGGAGAGAGAGAGAGAGAGAGAGAGAGAGCGATATCAGGGTGACTTACGATTTACGACGGAAGGCGGTGGAGAAAAAAATCCGCTGGGCAATGCCGGCACACGGAATTCGTATTTTTAGAGGACACACGGACGGCCGGGTTCGCTCGTTCGCTTCGCGATCGCACTTTCGCGGACTCGGCCGACTTCTCGCGGTCGCGCCGCCGCTGCTTTTTCAACACGCGAGCGGACGAACGTCGCGCATCCCGGAGCCCGTGGACGGAGCTCCCTGGGCTCTACGTGCACGGGCGGCGTCGTCGCCTTCACGAACGGATGAGCAACGTCGTCGTTGTCGTCTTCGTCGGCCGATACGGCGGGGTCCCCCGGTTTTTGAAAGCTACTGCGACGAGCGGGCGCGGCGCGCTCTTCCCAGCATGGCCGCCGCCATTACACTGAGAGCACGGTTCGGCCCAGGGGCGTAAGAAGATTGGGGGGGCGCCACGCGGCCTCCCCGAAACCGAAATAGCTCTCGTTCCGCTCCTTTTCGCTCTCTCTCTCTCTCTCTTTCCCTCCTCCGTCGCGCTCCCGTATCGATAATTCGCGAATGAAAACGGAGTGGAAACAAAGGAACAAAAACAAAAAACAAAAGCGCGCGTTTTATCTCGATTTTCAACGCGAGGATTTCGAAGAGATTGGAGGGATCGAGAGTTTCGCGTTCGCGCTCCGGAGAAGAAAATAAATCTTCGTTCCCGCCGTGCGTCGCGAGCGAAACGTGTACGAATCGTTGTCGTGCGTCCGCGGCGACGAAATCTGATTTGTCACGGAACGGGACGGCACGCTCTTGTTCGCGACGATCACGCGTGCGTACTCGGGCGAGTCCTAGTCTGTTTGGAGGATCGTGCGTGTACGTATGTACTACGTACAGATGTGCACGCGATGGCTGTCCGGGATTGAGAATCGGACGGCCGCGCGCACTCGGCCCTAAATATATGTTCTTTGTCGAATTTCGCGACGAGAATCCATGCGAGACAATATCCCTTTCTTCCGGCGATCGTTTCGAGACTTTTTTTTTTTTACGCTCGTAACGCGAATCGCGGCTCGATGTTGCTCTCCCCGAGATGCTCTCCCCGCAGAGAGCGAAACTCGATAAACATCTGTCATCGAGATGTGAAAAATGTGCAAGGATGCCCCATATTCTGTGGCGAGCGCGTGTCGATTCGCGATCGACGAGCTATTATTCGAAAAAATAATAGCGCAACCGGCGCGAACCGACCGTTACGGAGTTTATCGCGTCGATGAATCACGTCGGATTTATCTTCGCCAATGTTGTGCGGCGTGGAATCCAAAATAATGAAAAGCCGAGCTATTTTGCCGTGTCATGCCTTCCGGCATGATGCAGTCCGCTCCATTGCGTCCATCTTTTTTTTAAAAGCTTTATTATCACTCGCACGGACTTATATATCTGTTGTATCTTTGTTTTTTGTCAGTGCATCCGAGTGCCCGGTTTTTTAACACTTTTCAATCGAAAGATCGGCCCGGAGAAAAACATAAGCAGTAAAAAACTTGATCAGTAAGCAAATTGACCAATGGCTATCTTAAAGGCCATCGCACGTAACAAAGTTTTAGTCATAATCGTATAAGGACGTAAGAAAATAGACCAATCACAGTCAATTATTCTCCTTGAGCTCGAAGAATAATCGAGCGTGATTGGTATATTTTCTTACGGCCTTACGATAATGACTAAAACTTTGTTACGTGCAATGGCCTTAAGTTTTTCAGAATACTTGAAATTTGCTCATTGCTTGAGTCTTACTGTTTAAGTTTCTCTAAAGGCCCGGGTAGAAAAACTTAAACAGTAAGACGTAAGCGATAAGGAAATCAACGGTACTGATTCGCTACCGCTTACGTTAGGTCTTAAGTTCTAGACTGTATGATTGGCTGATTTGCTTACCGCTTAAGTTTTTCCAAGTGCCATGGCCCTAACTTGTAGCGTTTTCTACCGGGAAAACTAGTGCAACACACTGGTGCGCAATGAGTGCAATTTTATTGCTCCAACGTGAAAATTAGGTCACATATTTTCAGTGTTTAATTTGACAAATTTTTGTCAGTGCGTTAGCACCAGTGTTGCACTAGTAAGTTTTCCCAGTAAAAAACGCTATAAGAAGATCGAGAATTGAAATCGATAGAATCTCGACTCGATATGCGTTACTTTTTCCCCTCAGTGTTGTAGATACGAGAAAATATGCCTCACACCAAACGTCGCGGTTATAAAGATATGTTTTTTTTTTTTTTTTTTTAATACTTTGTAAGAAAAAGAAAATTTCGGAGTATAGAAACTGCGGCGTCGCCGATCGCAACGCCGATCTCGGGGACGTCGCCGCGCGATCAGCCGACGGTCGCGCCCGTATACGGAGTCCCAGTTCTAATCGTCACGTCCCGAGAGCGTGTGCGTTCGCGACCGATATTAGGCCGTGCCGTTTTTTTGTTTTTTTTCGCGAGTTGACGTCCGTCGATCGCGCCTTCTGCGCGACGCGACGAGGCGCGTTCGCACGTGGCAACTAAAGACTCCCGAAGACGGTATCGGCGAATCGGTGGGGGGGCTGGTCGAAGTCTCGCGGAGTCGACGTCGCGACTCACCTTCCACGACATAAATGATAATGGTAATTAGTTTACGAGCCTCGCGCGATAGCGCCCATTATTGAATGGTAATTGATGAGCGCGTCGTGTTGTAAGGGAGCATTTGCATGAGACCGGTTAAAAAGGCAAGGCTGAATGGGATCTTTCAATCGAAGGTGAAACGAACGAATAAACCTGACTTAAAAAATGTGCATCGTCTCCGGAATATGTGAATTGGAAAAGAAAGCAGAAAAAAATCAGTGCGCGAATAACCGCGGAATTCGTTGACTAATTGAAACTACTTGTAGCTTCGTCGAAGCTTCATTACCCGTTTTGGTTCAAAATCGGTAATCGGGAAAATCATAGAGTTACAAAGATCGCGATTACGTAATCTCTAGAAGGATGAAAAATCGACCTTGATTCAACTGGTGCATCGCGTAACGATCGAGCGGCTTGGCCCTTATCTTTTTCGATAAAGACGAAAATGATAAGCGTGAAAGGAGCAGCGAACAATAATGAGGGAGAAAAATAAGAGACGGAGGGGTAATAAAAACAAGGTACACAACGAGGCTATAATTAACGAACCAAGGAGATGAGTAATCTTCTAAGGGACGGGGAGGGGAGAGGAAACATGACAATGCTTCTTTCCGACGGTGTTATTAATCATAAATAGAATGTAAACGTTTAACAGTTTAATAAATATGCGTACCCGGTATACAAATTGCGCAAATTTGCGAAATAGGTCTGTAACATTAATTTCTCGTTTTCCGTCGCGTCCCTCGGCATAATTCGGTCCTCAATCCACCGCCCTCGGTCACTCTATCGATTTCGCGTAAATTCGGCACAATATAGCACCGATCTTTATTACGCAATACTCGTAAATCAAGAATCGAAGGCGGCGCTCCGATGGGGGACGTTCAAGCTCGCGATCGGATTGCCTAATTGCCCGAAAGAAATCGCGCCGAGCTAATCGAACGCCGAAAAGGGGTATTGAGAACGTATTTGCGCGCGACGCGTCCTCGCTCTATCGAGGGCCAGCACGGCCATTTCAGGAGCGTAACCTCAGGAATGTGTCCTCAAATCGCGATGGAGATCCGCGCGACGTGAGATTCTCTAACAAAAAAAAAAAAGGGATAGACGACGACCTCTCACCTTTCGACGCGATTTGTGGATTTCGAAACCGATAACGAACGCGCAAATTTTTCACCGCATTAAAATAAGGGAAGATGAATATAGCGTGTGAAATATTTGCGCACTATCTTAATTTAAATTTGTTCGTCTCACGTTACAATATCGATACCGTGTCCCGATATTCTATTTTAGAATATTATTTTATTTAGAACGAGAAAAACGCTAGCGACGGAAGACATACAAAATTCGATTTACTAAATAGATATAAATAATTCGGTGACGCGAATGAAAATCGTTCGTTTTTCGGAGAGATCGTGATCCAAAATAACATCGTCGGAAACGAATTAATCGAACACCTGACCAGTTTTAATCGGAGCTCATATAATTTATAGATCACACATTCGATTCTCTCATGTTCAAAAGCGAGAACAGGAAGAAATTGGAACATTGAATGATGTGTCAATCGATGCATAATTTTCTCGTGAGCCGGATGTTTATTCCTAGGCAACAAAAATAACTTTCTGACGAGATCCGACGCGAAAGGGCGAAAGCTAAAGGTCTCGAAGAAACCTTCGTCGATAATTTTACAGATCCCCAGGTCCATCCTGCGTGCTTCTCGTTGTACAAAGTACTCGCGACAACTTTGAAAAAGGGGAAGGTTCCTCGACGACGCGAGTCCCGAGATGTTTTCCTTGACGCAGTCGCGCTCACCTGTTTGCTGTCGGCGCCGCTGCTCGGCGGCGAGCTGATCGAATCGGCGGCGCCAGCGGCAAAATTAGCCGGAGCAATCTCGATGTTCGAAGTTTGCTCCGCGGCGGTGACGGCGACGGCAGCAACGGCGACAGGGTGGTCGTCGTCGTCGTCGTTGTTGTTGTCGTTACTGTTGTTGCTGTTGTCGCTACCGGTCGTCGATGCGACGTTGACGTTCTCTACATCGATAACAACATCGGCGGCGGCGGTGGCGGCGGCAGCAACGGCGACGACGGAGGCAGCGGCGTCGACGTCGGCGGCACGATCGCTCTCGGCGATTTTGTCAGGAGCTACCGGTTCCTGACGGTGTTCCGGCCCTGGGGCCATCTTGATCGAGATTGACAGCGCGGTGTCCGCCGTGCTCATGGCTCCCTCGTCATCTCCTTCCCTTCTCTCTTAGCCCTCAAGGGCCATCAAGCCTCGGAAGGACCGTTCGAGGACCGCTCGTCGACGATCCGTGCCGCATTGAAGACGCTGCGCCGCACCCGATGAACTCTCGGTCGTACGAAGACGAGAAGCACGTTTACGACGACGACGATGTCTCGATGACGGAGCGTCGATCCGGTTGACACCGACGCTCGCGCGGGACGCTGAGTTTCTCAACTGTTTCAATTCGAACTAATTTTGGTCCTCTTTCTCCTCGTATCCTTTTGGATTACAGAGACTACGTACGCGGCCTGGAAAAGGACCGGCTAATCTAGATGTTCACCGAGAGAACAACAATGAGCCGTCAATTTAGAACTCGCGATCAGTCAATTTGGAGAACAACAGCCGCGAATCTAATTAATCTAAGAAGTACCTTGGGCTAAGAAAAGGACGAGAGCGAGAGAGGTCCTTAATCCGGGATCCGATCGAGCATCCAGGGAGGTTTTCGATCGAAAACAATGTCCGGATATTTAAAGCACTCACGATCTTATCTATGCGACGCGACGCGGAGTTCTTCGCGGAGATTTTTGCACTCGGTTCCGCACGCGCGCGCACGCGACGGGAAAGATGGCCCCGTGGTTCCTCGCGACGGATTGAATCCTCCTCGAGAATCGGAATCGCGGGATTTCCCTCGGCGGAGTTCCTCGTCGAGATCGGACGGCACTCGTTTTCGCGGCGCAGCCACGTCGGCGAGAGAGGGCTGCCGCGGAGCCGACGGCCGAGTCCTCGCGCCGCGCGAATTTGAGGTTAGTTCACGGGCTGTCAACCGTCGCGGCGACACAGCTGTCCCTCGCGCGACGTCATCGATCGCGGCGGGGCCCTGGCGGAAGAAGGTTCGACGTTTACTCCGTCACTTGGTCGCCGTACGGAGACGTACGCGAGGATCTCACAGCACTCGATCAATTAAAGCGTTCCTTCGCGGAGGGCGAGCGCACGGCCCCGGGGAGCGGACTAGCGGAGCGTCCGTACGGGAGGCAACAACTTACGTAAACGCGACACCGCTCTGGCGGTCACATGTCAAATTTGAACGATCGACGCGTCGCCAACGGGTGGATTCGACCGCGTGCCGTTTTCTTCCTCCTCTGGTACACGTCACACCCGCGCGTCGTGGGTCCAGGTCGTCTCAAAAGTGCGGAATCGCCGTGCACGGTCGAGATCGGGGCCCGTCCGGTGTCGCTGCCGCGCTGCTGAACGTCGGCGTTCCCTGTCGCAGGTGGACTCCGGCTCGGCTGGACAGTACCATTTCCAAGTACGACGACGACGACGACGACGACGACGAGGATGACGATGACGGCGCGTCGTCGCGCGGACAACACGAGCGCCCGCCGAGGAGGCTGCACTGGCTGCTGCTGCTGCTGCTCGCGCGGCAGGAGTCGGCGCGGGGAGGTGGCGCGCGTCGACGCGTAAAACCGTCCGGTCTCGGCGTAGCGACGCGGCGATGTTGATAATCGCCGCCGCGGCGAGCACTCATCGATTCAAAATGGCCGCTGCCGCTGCCGTCGCCGCCGCCGCTGCGCAGAGGCGACGCGGCGAGTGCTGCACGCGCGACGCACGCACGTATGTACGTACGCGCGGCACGGCACGGCGGAGAGTCCATCCGCGAGGACGTTCTCGCGGAGTAAACCGATATAAACGCTACGCACACGCGGGACTCACACGAGTCTCACGCAAAAGAGCTTCTTTGCCGTGCGCGCTCCCACTTTCTCACAGCCACGCACACCGCGCACACGCACGGCGGCACACATATACCCCGCGAAGCACGCGAAATCTCTCCGCGCGTCGATCGCCTTTTAATCTATCCTCTATCCTCCACGGCGAGGAAGCGCGCGACGTCGGCGTCGACGAGCGACGTCGTCATCGCCCGCTCGGCGCGGCGCCGCGATCCGTGGAGCGCCGCGACGCACGACCGACGGCCGCTCACGGCGCGGATGCCGTCGGCATGGCAGATGCCGTTCGCTCTCTCGGCGCGCGAGGACCGCGAGAGGATCTATACGCGGAGGAGATCGAGGGTTATCCGAGAACACGATAGGAGACAAGCGCGGGCAGAGTCGATTCCGCGCGGAGCGACGAGCGACGTGCGCCCGTCGATTGGTCGTCGTCCCCGAGATCGGGCGCGGGGTTATCGATCGCGCGACATCGCCTCTTCCTGGGGGGACCACGTCTTCGAGCGAGACGTCCTCGTAGGAGACGATTCTGGGCACCGACGGCGACAGTCGCGACGAATTGTCCGTCGGCCGGGGCGCCCAGCAAAAACCCGCCCGAGAAAAAGCCTCGATTTCGCGGGGCCGCCGGCCGCGGCGGGGAACGGGAGGCGGCGCACGGGTAACGCGCGGGGGCGAGAAGACAGGTCCACTTCTCTCCGAGGAGATTTCACGGGATAAGTCTCCTCCGTCCGCACGCGCGCGAACGATTATCACCGGGAAAGCGGGGAAAGGCCGAGGGCGGACCGCCCGCTTTTGCAACGGACTTTACACTTTCCCGTCGCGACACTACAAAGAAGCGGAGAATCCTCGCTTTTGCGCAGAGGAACGGCGGCGGCGAACCAGCCGCTTGGCCTCCGAAAATGTCGTCTGGCGCGCGGGCAGCCGCGTGCCTCCTCGACGAGGGAGCCTTGGTGCTACTCTCCTCGCTTTTCCTCCTCGCTTATAGAAACGAAACCGACGAATGACTATTCCTTTTAGCCTAAAAACCGTATAAAGGAGAAAAAGAGAGAACTTGAAGGTGCGATGATTGACGCGAGGCACGTTTTTCTACAGCTAACACGTTCATTACGAAGCAGACAATCTTTTTATTAACAGGTAGAATACTCGTTGAAGTTAGTATTGATGTAATAAATGACCTACCAAAGTTTTATAGTCCGGTGATCATTTCAGATTAATTAAAATAGCCTGTTCCAGATATCTTACATTTCATTGATTCAATTAAACAAAAATTAATATTAAATAATTATAGTAATTATAGCTTTGGGAGCGGAAGTGCGCGTGGCGCGCGCGGAACCGATTACGGTCGTGGGTTTTTGATCGCGACCGGTGCACGCGTCACCGCAGGTCGATACATCTCGAAATCGCGGCGGATACGAGGCACCGCCGCTCGATGCCGACCGCTTCGTTGCCTGCCAGCTGCATCCGGACGACGCGACGCGACGCTCGCCGACGGCCGACACGTAGGGTAGAGCGTGAGGAAGAGAGATAGAGAGCGAGAACGAGAAAAGTATCACGCGTGTATTCTCAGTTCGAGCGAAGTGACACTCAGCGGAGACGACAGTGCGGACACCCGCGAGTCGCATCCGAGAGATAATCCTTGACACCGCCGCGCCGGCAGCCCCAGATAAGCCATGATCTCGCGTGATCTCGGGAGTAGATATTCGCCGCGGGAGAATCCACGCCGGAGCGACGCCGAGATGTCGGAGTCGGAGAACATCTTTTTGTTCGTGCCGAATATCATCGGTAAATACCTAATCTCGAGCTACTTTTAGGATATAATCGCTCGATGTGACGAGCGTGGCGACGTGCGAAACCACTGTCTTACATATGTAGTACGCGGTATGACTGGCATTGACTGATCGTGAGAGGCACGAGGCGGCTGTAAAACCGGATTTTCCTTCGACGAGTCATTTTGCGTTAAAGTCGTTCAGTCGATGAGACGAGCCATATATGAATCACGCTTTTAAGGTTGCCTTTATTGATCGAGTCCGCGCCGCTATTGTTTCACGTAACGTTTGTATCGGCCAGCCAATAGTAAACTTTCCCCGCGATCCTTTCAGTTCCTTTCTTTAGGCCGAGAAGCTTGAATCTTGAATTATTTTCTGACCATAATGACGAGACGACCGTTCGAATTATGTTCTCGCGCGTCAAACGTGAAAAAAGTAGTAAATACGATTATGCATTCCAACAGGTTTCGGCAGGGTGATCCTGGCGCTGATCTCCTTTTACTTCATGCCCACCAACTATGTCATCGCGTCGTGGTGTTACGTGGTCAGCTCGCTGCTGGACGCGATAGACGGCCACGCGGCCAGGTATTACAACCAGAGCACCAAGTTCGGCGCGATCTTGGATCAGCTGACGGACAGAGTCGGCACGATGTGTCTCATGGTCACGTTATGCCTGTTCTATCCCGCCTACACCTTCTGGTTTCAGTTGAGCATGGCTATCGACATAGCCTGCCACTGGATATACTTGCACACGTAAGAAAGAAAATAATGAATGCATATTATTATATGTATTACAGGCTGCGGTCCACTTGACGCTACAAATGCTTCGAAGCATTCCTCTCCTCTTTTCTTTCAATAAAGAAAGAAGGAGAAGAAGAACGCTCCAAAGTATTTGTAGCGTCAAGTGGACCGCAGATTACATTGTATAATACATTGTATAATGCAATCTAAGGAGAGAATGTGATTATATTGCCTTGTCGAAATGCAGGACTCTTCTGCAAGGGAAGACCAGTCACAAGTTTATCGACATGTCTGAGAATCCGATCATGAGACTGTACTACACAAACCGGACGGTACTGTTTTTCATGTGTGCTGGCAACGAGGCGTTCTACGCCGGTCTGTACCTGTTGCATTTTACCGAAGGACCAATTTGTAAGTGCCATCGTCGCAATTTCACGTTTCTCTCTCACTTGCAAACGCGACACACGTAACACTATATTTCGTCTTGCAGTTGTCGGTATAGGTCTGTACAGATTGATCGTGTACCTGAGCGCCCCGGTAGCGTTCGTCAAAGCCGCTATCTCTGTACTACACGGATACGTGGCGTGCATCAACCTCAGCATCATCGACGTGAAGGAACGCCAGGAGCGTCTTAAAACAAATTAAATCTCTCTAAGTCTCCGGACGCATTATCTGCTAGTCAAACTGATTGTGATCTACGAATCTTCCTGTTCTACAAACTGGCGCACGCATGTTTACATACTTCCATAATTCCATATGTATATTTTTAAGAAGAAGTGGAGAGAGTGTGTTTAAAGATGCGTGGTCGAAAGATGTCTATTTTGATTGGCCGATATTCGACTGGTAGGAAGTACCGCGTTTGAAAATAGCAAACGGCCAAATTCCCTTATTCCCTTATGTGTATTAGAATGTATGTGAAATCTATTCTTCTTGCGAAAGAGGAAAAAAACTTATTTTTAAAGCACTATTAATAGCGTCAATGACCAAAATATTTTGTTACCGTAATATAGCATTACATTTATATATTTAGCATGTTATTTTATAGCATTTACTGAAACAGTGAATTGTTGATGTCTTATTTTTAGAATTTGTGACATGTAGAGATCATAGGTGTCTAATATCTTCGATATCTCAGTATATTTTTACATTTTTCCAGTAGACAGTTTAAAGGACTAGCCACTCTTCGCGTAGCCAAAACATGTAGCGAGAATGATTTCAATGTATTAAAATGAGTTGAATAAAACATCACTTTAATATCTCTTTGCTCCAATTTATTGCACCGAATTCTATGAATATCGAGGTTAACATATACATAGAAGTGAAGTATAATTAGTACAAATTATATGAATATTATACATCAGCTTTGCTCAATTTGCGACATAGGTATGGCAAACAAAATAAAAAGAACCTTGCACGCAGTGCAACCATCCTTTTAACCAAATCAAATACAGACTTTTTGTAAAATACAAAATAAAGATGTAAATACCGAAATACATCAGACATGATAAAAAAAATAAATAATTCTCAATCTGATGTAAAAGAAGGTAGGAGCCGTGTAAAACGGATATATATCGTAAAGAATCAACAATGAACTTCGTATTATCGCGCTTGGACATCCGCGCGAGGAGTCGCTGGCGGATAACAATGACGCGCGTGTCGTTATCGTGATCGGGGGCACCCGCACGGTACACGGAGTGACGGAGGCGCAAAAACAAAACGTGTTAATTATAAAACGTGACTGATAGGTTTCGCACGCGCGCGAACCGGGATTGCGCGGTTGCGCTTAACCGGGCGCGGGTACGCGGGGGCGGGAAGGGGAGGGCGACGGCGGGACGGAGAAATTCGGGGTACCGCGCGATACACGGCACCGGGCGGCACGAGCCCCGGCGTGCTCCGGCGAGCAGGAGGAATAACGTGTACTAACCTCAAAGGCCTCGCTCTCCCGACGTGACCAGTCATAATTTCGGCGCCATATTATCACTTCAAACACTCGCGCATATCGGGGGGGAAAGTTCGCGAACTTCGTCGTCGCACACACGGGGCACCTTCCTCTTATCGCCGGGGAACACCGCGAAGGACGAGTACCGCGGCGCACGGTCGCCGCGGGGACGCGGCGGAGGGTGTCGGTCGACGAACGTCCGGGCTGCCGGACGCGAACGCGGCACGCGCGACGACGTACAATATTTATAAAAACAGATGAGGATTCAGCAGGACCGGTGCTCGTCGAGGCGGCGCGGCGCGATTCGGTAGAGCGACAGAAGCGCCACCGTCGTCGCCGCCGGCCACCACCGCGGCCGGTCGACGTCGACGCGACACTGCCCCTTCGCGGAATTCGAATCTGCGGGCGGGCAACCGCCCGCATCCTGTCCACCGAATCTTTCTAATCGACGCGATAAAGCGAAACGAACTTCCGCGATCACTACGTTATCGCGATCTCGACGCTTCCGAGTCACGGAATAAATAAATGCGTTCGGAAGATCGCTCTCCCCGTCTTGGTAACTTTCGCGTTTTCGAACGACAAAAATAATCGAAAATAATATATATGTATCTCTTTTTTTCTCTTTCCTTCCTTTTTACGAAAAAAAACTTTATTAAATTTTTGAGCGGATTCGAATTCGGGCAGAATTCGAGCTACTCGCTGTTCTTTTTATTCTCGTGACACCGCGACGAGCTGTTCGCTAAAATTCAAATCCGCTCTTGAGGGATATACTAATTTTAGGTTCCCTTCGGCGTCGACTACTTTGACTTGTTGAACTATTAAATTGTTGTACTTGTTGTCCGTGTCCTTCGGTTCTGCGGATTCGGCGAGACCTGAGACGATTAAGTCTTTCAGGAATTGATCCAGCACATTCCTGAAAAGAATATAAGATTTTATCCAGAACTGACCTTCTCTCTCTCGCGCGGTTAAAACAGATAGAAATGCGAACAATATTACATAAAGCTTGCAAATTGGGATCTCACCTGCAAATTGTGAACGACAACGCGCTCGTTACCTCCACGAGCATTGTCTGGGTGTCTAGAGACATTTTCGTCACGTCACTGTTCGTGATGGGCGGAAACGAAATAACTCGCTGCGACTGATCCAACAGGCATGGGAACGACGGTTTGCCCTCCAGCATATAGAGATACTTGTGTATCCCGGAGTAAACGTTCCGTTTCTTCTCCTTACGCAGATTCTCCGCTTCCGTTTGCAACTTCTGGAACAGATCCGCGCCCGTGTACGTCTTGCTGTGCATTAAAGGTTTTATCTCCAATTCCGTGGGTAGCATCGCTGTATACGTGAGGTGTCCTGCGTAACAAAATATGTTTTAGTAAAAAAAAAATAGATACAAAAACAGTATACTCTTTATTAAACATTCGACATTTACCAGGCGCGACGAGTTTCAAATCGTGAGTGGCTATCGTAGCCGCATTCCTCTTCTCGCATATCCCATCGTGCAATCTCGTTTGCAGTTGAATAAACTTTTTGAAACTCTCCTCCGTGAAGCTCATATTTTTCACGATACACGCAGCTATGTAAGGCCTGATACTCTTTACATTTTCCATAAGTTTTATCACCGGCACGTCGTCTACCACCTTCAAGACTCTCAATTTGTGCGTCAAGCTCTCCACCGCGCTCTCACTCTCGGAAACTTTCTGGCCCCTCTTTCCCTTTTTCGACGTATTAACTTCTGTCGTGGACGACTCGCTCCTTGGGCAGTGCAGCTTCACGTAATCGAGTACTTGCTTCGTGGTACATTGATTGATCAATTTGGTCAGCCTCCTGTCCGACAATTTATTTCCTTTCAGGTACACTTCCTTCAGTTTACTACAATCTGCTAATTCACTTGGTACAACTGCGTGTTACAATATAATTATGCATTACTTATCTTTGGACATTTGACGACTTACTTAAGGAAAGTTAAGGCTGATTTATAGACGCCGTAACCGTTGATTTAAGCCGTAATCTTTAAGAAATTGACCAATCACAGTCGATTGTTCTTCTCACAAATCAACGGTTACGGCCTCTATAAATCAGCCTTTTTACATTCAGGGAAGATTACTCAACAGAGAGAGGCTGTGGTCCATTTGATGTTACAAGTGCTTCGAGCGTTCTTCATTGAAAGAAAGGAGAAGAAGAATACTTCAAAGCATTTGTAGCATCAAATGGACCACAGCCAGAGAGACATACAAAGGATGGTACGAAAATTAAGTTGCGTTACCAGAAATTAAGTTATCAGCCAGGTTTAAGACCTTCAGTCCCTGCAGTCGGTTTATGGTAATTGGAATCTCCGTGATCCGATTCCCGTTGACGTGTACCTCGGAGAGATGTGCGAGTTCCGCATGACAAACGTCGGGGAAGGCCTCGAGCTGATTGTTCGACAGGTCTAGGATGCTCAGTTTCGTGCACGAGCTACACGACGGTACGTTTCGCAGGAGGTTCGAGGCGAGATTTATCGTGCTGAGCTGAGGATGGCTGCCGAGCTCCTGCGGCAGCGAGGCCAGCTTGTTCCTCGAGCAATCGAGCACCTTCAGCTTGGCGAGCTTGGCGATCGCGCTCGGCAACGCGGCGATCTCGTTCGAGTGCAGCACCAAGGTCGTGAGATTCGCCAGCCTCTCGATCTCGTCCGGCACCTCCCGAAGACACGTGTGCGTTATGCTGAGATAATTCAGGTTGTGGAGGTCGAACAGGTTCTCGTCCAAGCCGGACGTCTCGATCAGTTTGGACACCGACGCGCCTGACAGCACCAATTCATGCCTGTTTTTCTCAGCCGCCTGTTTCACAATTTCCCACGAGTCCTCGTGCGTCATTTTGATGGCCACCGATTTCCCTTATTCGGAATTTTATTCACTCTTATCTGTAAACAGTATATCTCAACGAGGAGTGTTTTGAGGTTAGGGACCGTATACTCTACCGCCAGTAAATCTATTTTCGAAATTGGTACTACGTAGCCACGTACTTATTCATTTTCCGACGATAAAACATCATTTTGATGCGCGCCCGTGCTACATTTGCAAATGTAATGGTGTTGTATAAAAATGTAAACGAGCAAATCGCAGCTGTATCAAATATACTCGACGCTATACCTGAAAAGCATGATATATTGATTACTTATTAAAAATGTAATTTTTCATAATATATTTTTGCGATATTAATAAACTCAATTATTATTAAATTGTATACTGTGCGACTGTGCGTGCAATATTAAAATTTAATTGCGTATTTTCGGTTAATCAACGCTTTTATTTAACCATCCATTTGACTCGCGTAGTGTCAAATGATGACCGAATTAATTATTAAGATGCATCTTCGAATATTTCGTCGTTTATATTATTAACGATACGTAATGATAGACATTGGATGGATTGATTTCGGGACGACTGATGGCCTCACAGCTCATTTAATTAGCAATAGAGTTGAATGCAAAATTTGCATCAACCCTGTATTTATTATTTGCAACAACATCTGGCATTAGGTCGAATAAGGCGATCGATGGTCCAATGAGGAAAATTCGTTTTCTAAAAAGAAATTCTCTCATTGCACCGTCGGCTGCGTTCCGACAACCGACTTCGACATGCGGACTGATTTTAGAACCGGCCTTAACACATTGACGATTTATAAATTCGGCCGAAAATGTATCGTGCGAATATTCGATAAAATGAT
>NW_020220410.1:384465-400031 GCF_003070985.1 Temnothorax curvispinosus | reverse complement strand
GATGACGCGTCTCCGCCATATTGATGACGTACTCTCCCTTCATTTCCTGATCGCGGCGGACACGGAAAGGATCGGCTCCGGAACGAGTGACGTCGCGAAAGCAGTTTAATTGATGAGAGTAAGCTTTATTCATCTTGCATGAGTTGTTTAACGCAGCACCTATCGCGTAGCATCTATTCAGCGCTCGGGTGTAACTATTTCTCAAAAAAGTAAGTAAAATAAGTATTTCGCGGTACTTGTTCGGCCGCAGGTACGTCGCGGGGACAATCGCGGACGATCGTATTTTCCATCTGTCGCGAATATCGCGGATATCTGCCAAAAATATTAGTACGCTTATTCGATAGAATGCGGAATAACGATCGCGATCATATGAGCGAGCGCGTAGTATCTGATTTTCATCGTAATTCGGAAAATTTGTGATCGCGAAATCATGAGAGCGGGACGCGTATAGCAACGCCACGGCACTCTTGGCTTTTGGCACGAGAAGTTGTCCGCGCTCCGCGCGGGAGATGACGCGTCTCCGATATATTGATGACGTTCTCCTTCATTTCCAGATCGCGGCGGACACGGAAAGGACCGTCCCGGTGGCCGCAGAACGAGTGGCGTCGCGAGAGTTGTTTAATTGGTAAGTGTAACCTTTATTAATCTATAATGCGTGCATTATTTGCTGCAGTATAAAAAAAAGACTTATCTAGATTGGTATTTATTTAGATTAAATATAATTATCATTGTGTATATTAATTTTTTTGTCAATATAAAGGTATTTAATTTTAAATTGTTATATATATATATATATGAATATATTATATCTATACATTTTTAAATAAATATGTTACTGCAAATAATTTATAATATCATGAACAATGTAATAAGGAAATACATAATCGACACGTAAACAATTTATTGAATATTTATAAAATCTTAAAATATAATCTAAAATTAAACCGAAAGTATATTCGTAATTAGCCAACGATATAATAAACATTAGACGTTCATTTAAATCAATGATCATTTGCCAATTGTAGTCGATGAAATGAACGTCTAATGATAATCTAAAATATTTTATTTTCTAGACAATGTATTAAACGTGCAATAATCCCTATTTCTTTCAAAGTAGAGTACCGACCTAAACGTACGCGTAATCTTATCTTTTACAGGCAATGCCGCTTTTACCGAACAACAGGGCAACTAAACACAATCGCCGCCGACTCGCGACTGTATAAACGGTTCGTTGCGTTGCATTTTCGGGAGTGCCGCTCGAAATCGTTGTATTTTTGAATATGACAATTAAAATCGTCGCATTTTCGGGAGTGCCGTTCAAAGTTGTCGGATTATTCGGAACTCCGTCACTCGATTTTAATCATTATTATCGCGGGCGATTTTTTGACGGACAAAATCGGGCGTTATTTCATGTTTTCGGGAGTGCCGTATTAATTATCGCGCAATCATTGTTATTCGCATTTTTGGTGCCGGTGGAGTTATCGGGCATCGAGGGAGCTGACAACCCGAGAGGTCAACCTGAGAGGAGGAGGAGGGCCTGGGAGAGGCATCGGGCGCCAGCGGAACAACTTTGCGGTAAATATTATTTTTTATTTTGTGTAAGAGTAATTTTTTTGTTTGTTCTTGAGCTTTTTTATTTTACCATGATTTAGAAATAATAGCTAGAACGAGGGAGTAATTTAACATTTTATAAGAATTGATTCTTGTAAAGAACATTTTTGGAAAATGTATAATTATTTAAATAAATATTTAATTAAACAATGAATAAAAAGTTTGATGCTATAGGAATTATGTTTTAAAACATTGAGTTTTTTAAACACCATTTTAATATAAATTTTATATTTATATGTTACAGAACCAACGTAGCCACGTGGCAGATATAATTCCGCTGTTGCGCATCGGTGTCGGTGAGTGATGAATTAATAACATATTTATTGAGATAACGGATGTGTGGTAACTTATTAAATATACATATATCTATAGTATATCAATATATACTATATATCTAGATAAATGTGTATGAAATTTGTTAACAATATAAAGATCTTACACATAAGTATAAAGCATTCTACACATCCGTTGTCTTAAAATGGATCAGTTACGACAGATTACATTTTCTTACCACTGCTACCACTTGATCAAGACACTGCTACTATATACTTGATCAAGACACATACAATTTCTTTTAAAATATATAGCGTTACAAAAATAATTAATATACATAAAATATTATGATGATGTTTAATGATTACAAGTACTTATAAAATTATCGATTATTTGTATATAAACATTTATTTGTGTGTATAACACGTCTATAAATGTTTCTTTTTCTTGCACATATATTTGACAACTCTTAACTTTCAATAATTTTTTTCTAAATAAAAAGCTGTTAATGGCATTGTTGTCTGTAATATCGAGACATTATCGTTACTTGTACTCAAATGCACAATAGAAACGCAAAACAATATCCATAATTTTTCCAATAACTTCAAATACTTAATAAAATTGCGAATAAGTAAAATAAGACCGAATTATATTCTTATTAAACAAAAACGTTTATTTAAAATAGATAAAAATCTAAGGACAAACATTTAATTAAAAAAGACTACGTATAAACGTGAAACGCTTATATATAAAAGACATGTAGGACAAAATCGAAATCTTCCTTTCGAACATTTTTAAAGTCGTCACTTCTATTTTTTATTTTAAAAATAATAAGTAACAAAATTCTTTATTTTTAATTTGTAGATTTTTAATAAACTAATAATAATAAATAAGTGAAATATGTAGTTATATGTTTTATACATTATAGTAATAAATATTCTTTTTTTCATAATATATAGATTTTTATTAAAAGAATGTTTCTAATTTATAATTTCTTGTTAATACACAAAACAATTATCAAAGCTAATTATCCGTCAGTGATCTCTGACATAAATCCCAATTGTCGATTACATCGAACATTTGTACATTTTGTTGATCTTCTGATAATCTGAGGCACTAAAGCCAACTCTCTGCCCGATTTCTGCTTTTGGATTCTAAAAATTTCAATATTATAGGATCATAATGTCACTAAAAAAATTGTTTTGATATACTTACAAATAAATATATACAGACGCGTAATTCGATGCAGCACACATAACTTGTAAACTTATAAAATATTTTCTTTTTTTCTACATCAAACTGACAAGTCGGTATCTCGAATCTACTTTTGTTCAGATAATTAATCTAGTAGTGCAACTAATGACATAGGGAACATTTGTAAAAATGATGGTCGCTTACTTTTGTTATGATAGTCTTTACATTGTGATCTATGGCGAACGCGTACGCTGAATAGTGCATCACGCTGTTATAATCGTAAGGGATGTGGTAGTCTTCGAGTACCTCCGAGGAAAGTTTATCGAAATTACCTGCGGTTCCTAAATGCACAAGGCAAAGGAAAGACATTTATAATGCAGATCTACAGAATAATCTCACTTAATTATTACAGTGTTTGTCACGTGTATCGATAAAAGTCGCTTGTTATTTTAATGTTAAATGATTAATAGTTCTCAAGTCATAAAGGATAAAGATGAATTGCGATAGAAATTTTCACAAACTGCAAAAAAATACCTACAGATAGATAGAAAAATTGCCGATTTAAAAAATAATTTATACTTACTACATTGTCGATACATTAATTATAAATAAATTAGTTGATATTAAATATTAATGTATGACAAAACAAAATATCTTTCGATCAAATATTTGTTAAAAGAAGTTAATCTTTGTTTCAAATCTTTCATCGTTTTAATAGATTGCGAATACGTACTTTCTTCGATATTTTTCCAATTGATAGTCACGTAATCATCTCGGTCATCTCTGGTATGTTCGTGCCAAAAGCCAGCAGTATGCATAATCTCATGTATTACGGTACCCTTTTTAGTTACACAACCAGGAATCTGCAAGTTTATTATTTGTGCACCGCCGATCTTGCCAATGTAGCTCCAGCATCCGCTATTATCGCTAACGATTTTGACATAATTCTTTTCGTTCGTCCTCGGTTTAAGCCGGAGGCACGTATACTTTTCATAGTCTTTCATCGCCTCGCGTATAAGTTTCAACTGCGTCCTATCTGCAATAGAAAATTTATAAATAGAAATAATAAAAGTGAAACAATTTCGAATAAAAATGTTTATCCATCTATTGTATGCTCAGGCGAATACTTAATTTTTCGTTTATATCTGATTTTCCATTTTTTGCCATTAAATAATCATAAAGTAAGCATTATTATTTTATTTTATTTTTATTTTTCTAAGAATAAAGTATGTTCCAAAATAACATCTGCGACATGTTTTAATTCTTTGTGGATATTTTACAATAACACAATCTAATAAACTAAATTAATAAACATACAAAATACAAGTAGAAAATTTCTTCATCTTATTCTAAAATTATTATATTTCGATGCATTTTTCAGGAATTTAGATTTATTAATACGCATTAAATTTGATTCTTTCCGTAAACACAATATATTGTAGAATAATTGCTAAACAAACTACAATACAAAATAGTTAAGCTTTTATTCTCGAAGATACTTACTGAAGTTACCCTCGATTACGTAAGGAATAACGTGATTGGGCCAACGGAGCTTTGGGTCTTTTGCACCGTTTGATCGTGTAGTGCTTTCCGTGACCATGACGTCTCCCTCAAAGTAATTGCCCAATTCTTCGGGATTCACGTTCATGTCTTCGGTCCATTGCGCTACCTTAACTCCTGTATCGTCGTCCGGAATCGTTAAACCGGTTACTAACATATTCCTTAAATCAGGGACCGGCCCCGCCGACGCAAATGTAAGAACGACTGCAAGCGTCCACGCTAACGGTTGACACAACATGATCAACGTTAAATTAAATTACAGCAAGTTACCGATTTAACTATAGTCCCGTAACGGCGAAAACGAGTGCCGAATACAGCCTTCCCCGGATCGTCTTTATATGTTCCATCTCAAAGATTCGTCTGCCCCACCTACGCGACTTTCAGGTGGTCATATCAAAGAGTATCATATCAAAGATGCAATTTGGTAACACAAACTTTTACTGACGATCAGTATACAATCCTTTTTTTTTGTATACTTTTTTGTATATGTGCTTACATGCTATAGGTATATATAAGTGAGATAAGACTTGATAAGATGGTTTCATTGATTCCAATCGAGTATTTAATTAATTACGATCAATATACAATCCTTTTTTTTCTGTATTCCTTTTTATATATGTGCTTATATGCTATAGGTATATGAATGAGATAAGATTTGATAAAATGGTGTCATTGACTCGAGTGAAGTATCTATTTAAATAATTTGATTTTATAATTTTAGCGTTGAAAATTTAATTTATCACCGTCTTGGTTTTTCTGGATAGAATTACAAAATTTATTTGGTTGCGCGTATCTGGACACTCGTACATAATTTAGAGCTTTGTCTAACAATTTAGCATCTGTAGGTGTTTGATATTTATATTAAATTAAACATATAAAATTAAAAACAGGTAATAGCTTTTGTTTAACATTAAATTAATTAATATAAGTGTATTTTCACTTAACAATACAATTATAACATCGTATAAATAATTAACATAATATAAATACCTATTTGTTATCTATTTATAAACTTTTAATTTTTTGTGACCTGTATCTTTCTTTTTTATTTTCTATATATATTTGATAATTATACATAAAAATTCTGTTTATCGGAAGAGAAAGCAAAAGATTGATTCCCATATAATACAAGTACGTTACATGTATTACACTTGAAAAAATTAAATATTAAGTAATTAAACACAATTTTTAAAATTGTTTAATTTTCTCAATTTCCGATAATTTGTTGCAAAATTGCGCTTTTATCAAACGGATGATTGCCTGTGTTGTTATAAAACTTGTATAGTAGATAGAAAGTAAAGAATAATCTCTAAAACAAAAACCGATGAGGTATGTTGTACGTGCTGTAAAATTCAGACAAAATAAATACAAAACAATTTAAATAATTTTATTTTTATTGCAATGTTTTGAACAATTTAAAAAGTTTAAACAGGTGACAAAGATAAATTTGCGTCTTATGTTTATGTTCTCTGAAGTGCGAGAAGTCATACATAATATTGATATTTTTCTTTCTTGAAATATTCCCTGAATTATAACCACTTTGCAATTTTAAAAATTTAAAGATAATAGATGAAAAAAATTGTACTTTCTTAAATTAAAAATTTGTTAAAATGCAAACTTGAGCATTAAAAAATATAAGAAAAGCACTTAAATAAATTCTTAAAAATTATATGTTATTTAAGTTTTTAAGAATATATGTTATTTAAAATGTTTTTTCAACTCTATACATATACGTAAAGTGTACAAATACACTTTAAAATGGATCCCTCTTACCTAATACGTCACAAAATGATAATTCTTTAGCAAGAAGTAATTTTATTAACAAAAAAATCAGTTATAACTTATTTCAGTTAAATAATAATTCAGGATTTTATTTTACATTTAATGCATGGTATGCTTCACTCCGTGATAATTCAAAAATACTTTTATAAAAAAAACTGAAAAAAATTATAAAAAATAAAATAAAACCATTAAGTATGATAACTTTTAATGAGCGTATTGTTCGATTATCATCTTCCTCTATATTTCTATCGAAAATAAATCTAGCAAGAAACCTTGGTATTGTGTTATAAGAAATACATAATGCATTGCAATCTCCTATAAATTACTCGTGATATAATTGTACAAATAATAAATAATTTTATCGTAAAATACCTTACTTGTATTTGAGTACGTATTGGCAATTGAAATTACGTAACGATCTCTTTATCGATCGAAAATTTCCATCACATACATTTTCTCTGCTCTTATTTTCAAACTTCATATAACGTCATATATGATACTCAATCAATATTTGACCATTAACGAAGATAAAAAATTCAATAAGAAAGGTGTTATATATAGATAATGCATTTGTATATAATAATATGTAACTTTATGTAGGTATAAAGTACATTGAAATATACACGATAATGATTATATTAATGTAAAATAATACTGTCGATATTTGCTGTTCACATATTTTTAAAGAGACATAATCATACGTTTTGCATACAAGACTAGATATTTCTTTCTTTCTTTCTTTCTTATTACGCGAAGATTCTTATTAATTAACTCTAATCAAGATTTTTGTCTTTTTTTTGTATCAACACATGCGAAAACTGCTGAATCGTCAATGTTCATTCATTAGTACTGATCGTCGACGTAACTGATTATGCCAGTACGCTGGCCACATCTGTACATCCTTCGGACTTTCAGAATGTCTTTCTTGCTGAAACCCTCCCTCTGACCGAGCTTTATCTCTCTGTCACCCTGGAAGATTCCGCCAATAAGATCCAAAATGCTACCATCCAGTTGTCTCTATACATACAAACACATGGACACGTATGTAACATATAATGCGATTTTGCGATTCGCCAATTCGCAAAATGTACTTTATTAAATTATGCGAACACGGTAGCTCGTGTCAGCGTAAGCTCCGTCCAGCGATTAAACCAGTCAAGTAATATAATTAATGATAAAGCAAGTAATATTATTAATAATAGAGAACACATGTGAAAATGTTCTTAGAAATCGCTTACTTTGGGCACGATGGTTTTTAATTGATAATTCTTGGAGAACGCCGTTGACGAGTAGTGCATCACGCTGCCGTAATCGTAACCGACGCCGAATGCGTGGGTGATCTCCGGGGGGGCCTTATTAAAATTGTGCGCGTGACCTACATGCATAAAGTACATGATAAAAATAGAATTTCATAATGTAGAGGAGATAACCTTAGCCGGTTATTGCGCCGATGACCATAAGTTTTACGGTAGAGAGAGTCGCTCGTATTTCGTATTGAAGACGTTGGTATCAAGACATTTCGGAATTGAGGCGTCAATGTTAAATTCTCGTGCTACAAGCGATAAAAAAATTCTCTAGAAATTTTCAAAAATTACAAAAATATTTAAGTTAGTTAATATTGAATAATAACTAAATAACAGACAAGATGCCATGGTTTTCGATTAAATTTTCATTAAAAAAGAATCGATGCTCAGGTATCAGCTCAAGATTTTCAGCTTTAAAAAATTAGCAGTTAAGATAAAGAATCAGAGTGACGCGAGAAAGTGTGTCAAACGGGCGTTAGAGCTTAGGATTGTGATATTTTCCTTCAGTCAGCCTTGTCGTTCGAGATATGAGTATGAGTAGGACGCGAATACACACCGTTCGAGATATTGTCCCACAGTATGTCCACGTACTCGTCCCGCTCGTATCTGCTGTGCTCGTGCAAAAAGCCGACGGCGTGCATCAGCTCGTGTATCACCGTGCCCTTCTGCGTCAGGCAACCGGGAACCTGAAGGTTTAGATCCTGCCGGCCGCCAATTCTACCCACGCTGCTCCAGCATCCGGTGTTACCGGCTGTGATTCTGACGTAATCGCTCTCCTCGCCCGTGTACGGCTTAAATCTGATGCACGTGTACTTGTGATAGTCGTCCATTGCGTCGTATATAACTCTCTGTTGTTGCGCGTCTACGATTTCATGGAAGAATGAAAATATAGTTTTAAGCGATAAAGGAGGGAACCTTACACACAATTGCTCAGATGAATTTAAGAATTCAATTGTCTGAATGTACAATTAACACTCGTGCTTAAATCGTTAAGTAAATTAGTAAAATAGTATAATAATAAAATAATAAAATAGTAAAATAGTAAAACAACTCAGTAAATCGCTTTTTAAATATGATATGATCGCCCGTCCCATCAGTTTGGAAAAAAATAGGAAAAAGGAACTGTCGTATCGAGTTTAAGATTTTCAAAGTTACTCACTGAAGTAAGGACTAATCATAAAAGGAATGACACCGTTGGGCCACCGGGCGGAGACAGCCGCGAGACCGTTTCTTCCGATGCTCGGCGGAAACAGGATGTCTCCCTCCGCGTATTCGCCCAGCTCCTCCGGGTTCACGTCCATATCCTCGCGCCATTGGGCCACCTTCAATCCGGTTTCGTTACTCGGGAATCCGTAGAGCGAACTGCCAAGATTTCGTAGGTGAGCGATCAGTCCGCCAGGACTGTCCACGGCATTGTCGAAAACGTCCCGACGACGAAAGGTCGGCCAGGCCGACGTCGACGTCGTCAGGACGAGGAACGCGAGGGTGGCCAACAGTCGACACGGCATGATCGATGTTCAATCGGATCTCGGTACCGGTCTAAGTATCTCTGTATACCTCTACGAGTTCACAGTTTCGCGACAACGAGCGCGAATGCAATGATACTCGGCCACTCGGGTCGTTCCCGTTTTTATACGCCATGTCGAAAAAAATCTGTGCCCCACCCGCGCGGATGTGCTTGCCGCTTTAGGAAGCGGCTCCGGAAGTGATCGGGGCCATCCGTTGATAACCGTGGACTTTAAGTAACGGCGTGCTCATAGATTTGCGCCTGGTATCTCTCCGATACCTCGAAGGCGCGACATCAAGACCCTGAGGACGCTGTGAGTCATTAATCTTTCCGACATGCCGATTACTTTGGAGGAGGCCGAAATTCTTAGTTACCTCTTTCGAGCCTCTTTCGCAATTTTGATTATATATGTACGTGGATCGTCACCGACATTGTTAATATTCGGATTCAGGTTTGAAGGTACGGGATCGCTCGCTGTTTTTTCATCGAGAAACGCAATTATCTCAATTTGGAAATAGTTGATTAGCAATTATTCAAGCATTTAAAAGCATTTTATTAGAAATAGACTTGAGCATGATGAAGAAAGTTGCATTGTGTGTAAAATAATTTCCGGCTCTTCTGGCTTGAGATAAATTTTACAAAAATTTTGGGAGATAAGTTGAGGATATACTAGCTTTAGAGAATAAATCTTGATTGAAGGATTCAAATGCGACGTCTGAGGATATCCATTTTTTACTGAAGATATCAATTTTTTGCGGCATATTTTATTTGCATATGTCGAGGAATAAAAGATAAGAAATTTTAGAAGCGCGAGATAATCCCCGCGGAAGTGAGGAAGTGCGGAACCCGTTCAGATCATTGCCACTTGATGCGTCAAGTACGTCTGCATAATCGGAGAACGGCGTTATTAGCACATAGAACGGTGGGATTAATATCCCGACACGAGTCATTCACATGCAAATCTTGCCGAGCAAACATTTGTCATCGAAGTCGAAACCTCGGGGTATAACAGCAAATAGCCAAGGTCGTCACTTTTGTTAGTCTTGTCGCCCGTTTCGATATTATACTTACAATTACAATACGTTTCTTTGCTTAAAACATTCATTTAATTTAAGAAAAGGAACTCGAACAAAATTTGAAACACTTTGAATGTTTTCTTTAAATGTTTATGAAATGTTACTTGTGAAACGTAAATGCTTAAAGTGTTTTAAGTTTTTTGCTAAATTCTAAGATAAAATAAAAATTAGAAAGAATGTTTAGAAAAATGTTGTGAAGAACAAACGGGATCTGTTCAGACTTTCTGTTCATGATCGCGATAAAAAACGTTCTAATGTTTTTCATAAATATTTCCAACCAGAATCCATGAATTTTTTAAGGAATCAAATAAAGGATCCTAATTAGATCCCAGAAAGTGGGATTTGTTCGAAAAAAATAGCGTCCAAAACACCGTTATTTATAATTATTCGAGTGATTAGAAATGGCAGCGACTAATTGCGACCTATGAATATCGCAGTGTTTAACTAGCATACAAAGATAGCGAGGGACTGAAAGCAGCGCTACGAAAATTCCATTTTGCGTTATCTAAAACCAGTTTAAAGTGTATCTATCAGCGTACTAGAGTTAAATGTTAGAACTCGGGTTCCCCTTTCTATTACGCGAGCGGCGACGATAATTTTCGGTCAAAAAAAATAAATCAATCCCGTCGGCCGGCGCGCAGTTTACATACAGGTCGGTACTTCCGGGATTTGCGTTTACATAGCGTTTAGAGGGGTGCGATAGAAATAAAACTGAAATTGTTTAAATAATTTTATTACTTTAATTAATGTCAAAATATACTTAAACAAGAAACAATAAAATTAATATTACATTAACAAAGAATAGCACTCACCGCAAAACTGGCCGCGAGCATGGGCTGTGATGATAATGACAGTTCTCACATATTAATTCGTGGCATCAATGATTCTTAATTCATAAAGTTTGCGACATCCTGGACCTCCGCAGAGATGATTGATCAAGCACACTCATTTAGCAAATCTACAAATCCGAACTCCATACCCTGCAAACATTATACATGTAGGTACACATCGCATACATACATTTCATGCAGTCTCACGAATGATAGCTCTATATTATATATGTACTACTTACAAAATACAATTGACGAATCAAACGTTTCATCTATCATTGTTGTCCTTCTTCCTCGAGTTTTCTTTGATAAACTTTTCTTTTTTCTTGTTACATTTTTTCCTTTGATTTTTCTTTTTCGTTGCGTTGTCTCCTCTATCGTGATACCTTGCTGAAAGATGTCTCTTGATTCTTTTTCAGCAATGTCTTTCTGTAATCCTTCTTTCTCCATTATTATCCTTTTCTCTTCTTTCGATTCTTCCTTGATAAATATTTCATAATTTCAACACCGTAATTTCTATCTTCAATATTCCTTAATTTCACTTTGCTTCTCCGGTCATACTTTTCGGCCGCTTTTTCTTTTTTTCTTTGATTCCCTTCTTCAACACACTTCTCTTTCTTCTTGTTCTATTTATTTTTTCGATCTTCAATCTTCTATATATTCTCTTCTCTATTGCGATGCCTCGTCAAAGCATTTTTCTTGATTTATTTTCAACAATATTTTTTTATGGTACTTCTTTTTCTATCGTTATTCTTGCTGCTTTTTCGATTCTTCTTCAATAAACTTGTTGTAATTTCTCCACTGCAATTTTCATCTTCAATGCTTTTTCATGTTGTGCTTATCCTTTTTTATATGGCTATTTCTTCTCCTCCTCCTCGATCCTTCTACGACAAATATATCTTTATTTTTGTCCCACTATTTCTTTCTTTGATTTTCGTTCTTCTGTCATTGCTTTATCTTCTATTGTGCGACATCTTGACGAGAGATTTCTCTTTATTCCTTTTCGCCCCAATTTTGTTACGATATTCCTTCTTCCATCATTGATTATCTCATCTTCTTGATCTTTTCTTGACAAATTTATTATAATTATTCTGCAGTTTTTACTTTTGATGTAATTTGTTTCTTCGTTTATCAGTAAGATAAACGACAGAATATATCGTTTTTTACATAATTCTTAACGTTATATTTATATTTTTATATTTATTGCATTTTTACACAAGTAAATTTCTTCAAATTATAAAGAAAATTTATTTTTATTGAGAATTTTATACAGAATAAATTGTTGAATTATACCCTCCCGCTTTATTTCTACCTACCCGTATGCTTATTTATTCCTACCTAAACTTCTTACAATTATAATACTAATAACGTTTCTTTCTAATGTCGAGAACCACCCATAATCTTACCTGCTCGTACCTTTACTTATTCGTTTTCCTACCTACCCGATTTTTATCTAATTTTTATCTGTATTCCTACCTACCCTATATTCCTTTATCTAGTATACCTATAATTATAATTGCAATTACCTACAAAAAGCGTGCGCAAATTTGATTTTAAATTAGGACTGTTTATAAGTTTTAGGGAGTTTAAATAGGAGTTTACGCGGGATAGACATTTAATTAGAGACGGCATTGATTACGTGCACTGAAACAAATTTATTATTTGCAAGAAAATAGATTTCTTTTTAAATTTAAGTTCTTTAATTCAAAGAAGTATATTAGGTAGATTCGAGAAAATATTTTAAACTCAGAAAAATGTTTTTAAGAAAACTAAATTCAAAGAAATCTATTTTCTTGCAAATAATAAATTTTTAGTGTTTTATTGCGTTACACACAAAATATAAAACACTAAAACCGAACACTTATTAATCGAAAAAGCGTTTAAAGTGAACGTTTAAAAAGTGGCAAAAAAAGTGTATAAAATAAAACACTTAGATTTGCAGTGCGTTCAGTAACATTTGTGTAAATGCATAAAATGCGTGTAAAACCAATCACTTCTTGACATTTTTTTTTATTATTATGTATTTATTATTAAAATCAACGAGCCTAATAGTAAATATATAATATTTACAAAAAAGATAAATATCCTATAAAAATTAAATAATTTAAGGTTTACTAGAGATTAACTATGAAGAGATTAATTGGGCTAATGATCCAAAATAGTTGTTATTGCCAAATATAAATTATCATGTAAATAAATATCAATAACGTATAATGTCGAAATTGTAATAAGATCATCTTTAGTAACAAAAACAAACAATAATTTAAAACGTATAAATATGAACAATTTATATATACATATAAGTACCACGCTTATAATTTTCTTGTCGATGTGGTAAAAACAATTTTGCACGTCTGGAACTATTACTAGTAATTTGTTATTATATAGGAAGCATTAAATAGATCTTTTTCGTCATTATACAGACCGGTTGTAGAAGACATTTCTAAGATGTAACGCCGACGTGGCAACTCAAGTATCTTATATTTCGATATGCTAGAAATAGTATCTTCCTTTCTGGATAAAATTTTTTTATTTTACGGAAAATATTTGTCTTTCTAATTGTATATCATTGTCTTTTTATTATATATGTATATATATGTGCATTACCTATAAAAAATAAGACCCAACTTATACATGCTTTCAGAGCGAAAATTCGGTATTGCGACATGATCCACTTTTGCAAGCTTCTTGTAACGCTTCGATTGAAATTCCAAATGCAGCGTGACATTCTTGATAACCATTTTTGCGTATCTTAAATGCAATGCTGTTTGTTGTCTGCATCGAAGACTAATTCTCTCATTGATTCTGTTAGGAATAAGAGAGGAGTCGGATACCAAAATCGCGAGAAGATTAAGAGTAATTACAGGAGTTTCATGGAAGTGCGTCCACGTCAGGCGTTCATCGTGCCTATAAAATAGTTTTCTATTGCCCATTTTCTAATATGAAGTACAGAAACGTTAAAGATCGCCTTAAAAACTAGTTCGTCCCAACATGGAAATAGATCTCGAGTTCTATTCGTTTCCAGCAACCATCTGTCACATTTAAACGATAAGCGTATTAGATAATATAAACACTTGATAATTGTCGGTTTAATCTGATAACTTATTAGCAAAATAGATGTCCACAAAATCATTTGTCGTGTTGTGTATTATACAAACTCTGAGGACGAGCGTGGCCTATTAGACAGCACATTGGTCTAATGAGTCAAAAATCCCGGGTTCAATTCCCGGTAGAGCTAGAAAAATTATATTAAAAAAAAAAATTATATTCGCTCGTTCTCCTTTTGGAAGGCAATGGCAAGCCACCGAGAGTATGTTTTGCCAAGAAAACTTCTAAAAAAAAAAAATTGACAAGTGAATTTTAAAACATTACTGGATGAATTAATTGCAACACTGTCAATTAATTTATCCAGTAATGTTTTAAAATCTATTTGCCAATTTTTTTTTTTTTTATGAATTGATTGACAGTGTTGCAACTACATAGACTGTACATAGACTGTACATAGACTGTAGGTCTATGTAGGTAGTTGCAATACTGTCAATCAATTCATCCAGTAATGTTTTAAAATTCATTTGCCAAATGTAATGCCATTTTGATAACTCGTTAGCAAAATAGATGTCCACAAAATCACTTATCGGGTTGGGTACAAAACGCATCGGTTTACAGGATTGTCGAGAATTCATTTTCTCGGGACGAGAGATTCTTTTAATATTTTTTGTCTTCTCGCCCAAAAATGTATACTTTCCGTTGGGCGATTAATTCTGAGACAAAGAAAGCATGTACCAACGTAGTAATCATTCTCAATTGTACTAAGATCTAACTCGACTATATAGTGCTCAGGTATTACGTGACGTGGCAATTGAGTCGTAACATTCAAATCGGAATTTTGACAAGTGAATAAGATGCCTAATAATGTCAAAATGCGCAGAATGAAAGTCGACATTATGGCAATTTTTATTTCATGTACCTGTAAAGACGTTACATTCGTGACCTATTCTTGATAATATTTGAAAAATAATATTGAACTACGTTTGTCAAGGTAGTTTTTACAAATCATATTTTAAAAACTGTGTTATATTTTCTAAACGCAACATATAAATGTATTCTATTTCTACTAACTCACCCTATTTAAATTATGCTAGAATTAGGTGTAATTCTTCGTAGTTATTAAGTTTGGTGTATCCCGCGATGTATCTTGTCACAACAAGTTCTTAATGCTAGCAATACGATTCTACTGCCTCGGGATATCATTGAGAACTGAGGGTACGGATAATTGTATTATAATAAGTACAGCATCTCATGTAACATCTCATGTAGCATCTCATGTAACAACGACTGGTAAGGTCATTACAACGCACCACCCTGAGAAAGTTAGGCGATTGTAGGACGTAGCGTAGCGAGGTGCGTGTGTCTGCGGATCGACACCCAC